>NW_008582876.1:94557-115125 GCF_000691845.1 Merops nubicus | reverse complement strand
AAGGCCTTAGCAAAGTCAAGATAGATGTTGTCCACAGCTCTTCCCTTAACCAGTGCAGTTACTTCATTATAGAAAGCAACCAGATTGGTCAGGCCGGACTTACCCCTGGTAAAGCTGTGCTGACTCTCCTGAATTACCTTCCTGTCCTCCATGTGCCTTAGCATTTCTTCAAGGAGGATCTGCTCCATGATTTTCCCAGGCACAGATGTGAGGCTGACAGGGTGGCAGTTCACAGGGTCTTCCTCTTTACCCTTTTTAAAAATAGGGGTGATGTTTCCTTTCTCCTAGTCACCAGGGACCTCACCTGACTGCCAGGACTTTTCAAATATTATCGACAGTGGCTTAGCAACTGCATCACCCAATGTTACACAGACCATGTTAGCAGAGGCAGAGGTTCATGACCTGCCTCTGGGTGAGCCAGTTCATGTCTGAAAGCAGTGCAGTCCTCACCGAAGGTCGTTACCACTAATAAGTCCCATGGACAGACAGCAAAGTGCTCCATGGATGCTGCTATGGCACTTCCAGGCTTGAACCATATGCTGTGCAGATGTTTGCCACCCCTCACCTCTCAGCTCCTCAGCAGGACTCTCCGTAGCACAGAGAAGACATTTTCTGAGTGTTCCAAGTCTGGCAGCATGCAGCTGCTGGATGGACAGCTATTGTGTTAATGCAGCAAACAGCGGTGTTACTCTGGTACTTGAACAGTGGAAGTAACCAACGTGATCGTAAAATTAAATATGGGAAGTGAGATTTCTGAATCAAACCAGGATGATTCTACAGTTCCTTGCCAGATTTCGCATGTCCTTGTAATGATGAACTGAGAACCTCGGATGCTTCTTGAGGAAGGGACCAGATATGAATTTACAAACTAATTTACCGGTGGGATGTAGGATTACTATACAGATAATTACCATACAGATAATTCCTGTTCCCTTTACCCTTCTTAGCACCAGAAGCCTGTACATTCAGGTACAGGAGAATGACCTGTTTTTTCCTGCTCAATCCTATAATTTGTCAAGACAAAGGCAAGACATGAAATGTTACAGAAATCCTAAGGGTCACTCATTGTAGTAGAATGACACTTTGACCACGTGACTGATGTAGAAGAAGACACGAGGTCCAGATCTCTATTCCACAGGGTCGGGGCTGTGCCTCCTCATGAAAGAAGCCACTGAGACGAATTGCAGTCTGTGGTCAGGACAGGCTGAATCACACCCATAATTTTTTTTTCACTTAGTAGGCAAAGGAAACAATTTCTAAAAACCCAAGGGACAGTGTGTGCCTCTGCCGTACGGTTTTCCCATTGGCAGAAATGTACTTTCACCTCCACCTCTCCTTATAATTTTGAGTAACTGCACTTCCATTGATGCATTCTGGGTAATTTGGGCAAACTATCCTACACCAGTGCCATGGGAAGGCTGGTGTACAGCCTGGGGGCTGTGACTGGGGAGCGGCACAGGGAAGAAGGCAGAGCACTGTGGGGTGTCCTAGCAGCACACAGGCAGTGGGAAGGAGAGGGGACCAGCCAAACTGACAACACAGGCGCTGATAGGGGAACTTGCCCACACACACACACAAAAGGGGTTATACTGGCCTAGTTACAGGAAAACATTGTTATGCCAGCCAAGACTCCTGGCAAGAATGAAACACAGTGGGCCACCATGATTAATAATAGAGTTTAATCCTACACTGCGAGGCACAGAATATATTTGGAGCCCATCACGCTACTGACACGCTAGAAACTCATGTTGGGGATGTGTGCGGTTGCCGGAGATGAGCAGAACTGAGAGATGCATAAACGCTTCAGCATGCTGCTTCCTGCAATGCAGGGCTTGAATGTTGTGATGCTTTTGGATGCAACTTCTTTCAACTCACAAGCGCAATGCCCGTGAGCTCAAGGTGACAGGCTAGTGAGCTCTGCAGCTGCACTGCTGCCATCATCCTCATCCTATCATGGCAGGTAAACCCTTAGAATTGGAGACAATTAAGTTCATACACAGCTGATGCGCGCTATGTGCTGTGAACTCCATAAAATAATTTTCCTTATTTTAACTATTAGCTTTCCTCTTGATGTGTTACAACAGCCTTGGAGTATCTTAGTGCCTTGCAACCTGTCCCAACCCATGGCACAACTTCCAACAACTGATGTACCTTTAAAACTGGGAAAACAACAAAGTAAGAAAGAAACCTGCAATAAGCATCAGATTCGCTTCAAGTTTTTGAGGCCAAGGCTAGTGAATCAGAAACTATTTTTTTGCACCCCAAAAAATGCTAATTTTGCTGTCTTTTTCTTTCACAGATCTCTTCTGAGGATGACTCCACACTGCACACAGGCAGGACACAGAAGAAAGGAAAATGGCTGCAAAACCTTATCATTACATCACCCACTAAGGGAGAGAAGGATTTCTGTGAAATCTCTCTGAAACCAATATGAACCAACATATTCCTGAGTATCTGAAAGCTAAATATTTTCCAGTTGATATTACACTACAAAGTATAGGTTTTACCACATATGACCCTGACTCACAGACTTACTAAATGCATTTATTGTTCTTTTTACACCTTCCTTTCTTTACAGCTAATTGTATATATTTCCATTCACATTCTCCAAACAAAAACTTTGTGTTAGGGTCCACTACAGGTATTATAATCCCAGCATCCAGAAATGAAGACGTTAGTTTAGATTGTCTCTGAATCCAAGTCTCCTGTCCCCAGAAATATACCAATACTGGTAGTAAGTGTTGTATAAGATTTTTTACTTTTGCTCCCATAATCTTTTTACTATATTTGTGATGTGTAACCCATAAGCATTTGAGTGAACTTCTCTAAAAGCTCTGAGAAAGTTTTTAAAATCATCTTTGCTGTCATCTGGAAAACTTTGGGGACAAGTTGTACCTTTTTCATTCATATAGTAAAAGTTCTTAAAAAGTAAACTTCTACCAGAAAAATTCCCATGACAGCTTGCAGCCACATCCATGCTGCATAAAATAAGATGCAGAAGCGGAGAGTATAACAGGGAAAAGAAAAGATTGGGGGAGGTCTCCCCTGTGAGTTAATTATACTTAGGTATAAACTTATAAATCAGCTACTGCTGATTCTGGTTTTTTTTGTTTGTTTGTTTATTTAAATGTATAACCATTAGTTATTGCATAAAAAATACAGTATTTCATTCACCTTATGATCCTTTATAATACATAAAGAAAGACAGAGTCCTTTAATGTTGATATAGTCTAGAACATAAACACCTGGTATAGGGACTTTTCTGTAGCCCAGGGATCAGCAGTAAAGCAGCCTATTGTCTCCTTTGAAGTCGTTCCATACATTCATGATATTTTGAGTATAGCACTATAAAAAAGATCTTTTATAATCTGCATTCTTGTGAAAAGGATGTATATACACACTGCAGGCTCTTAGAAGGAAACTGTTACTTTACAAGCACAGTCACATTTTTTATGTGATTTTCATTTTTAACTATGATCAGCTGTTTCAGGCTACATTAAAGAGAGATATTGTAAACAGTTCCAGTTTAAGGCAAGAGAAATACAAACCAAGGTCTAAATACAAAGAATGTGGGGATTTTGTGTCATTCCTACATTATTAAGTTAAATTTTAATTCTAATGATTTTAAACATATCTGAAACTAAATTTCAGCCCAAAGCATTTTTCACGAGGAAAAGATGAGTACTTACAGTAGAGATGCTGGACAATCATCTCTAAGCTCCACTCAGGGAGAAAAGACCAAGTAAGGGGAAGGTGGACAAGGCAGGAAAACACAACTCCTTGCCATGTTTTGGGGATTTTTTCCATCTTTAGTTTCCGTATCAGGGATAATCCCTTGGAGTGCTGTGAAAATTGGTTACTGATGGTGAAATCTCCATGGCTGGTTAGAGAGGTTACATCGTTCAGTCCCACTGACTGTAGTACAAATCAGACATCTAAATCCCCTTTTGAGAATCTTTTGAGAAACTGATACTGAAATGTGTGCAAAGGTTACAAGTTCCACCCAAGGCTGCTTTGCAAGTACTGGGAAAACGCAGCCCCAGTATCCACCATTTGCAATTTCCTGAGTAATATCCTGAATGTTCTCACTCATTTCATCAGTCCTCCTGTGCCATAATGAAGACTTTACAGCTTCTTGATGAAGACCAATATGCACAGCGTGCACTTTCAGTTTGGATCTGACGGCACATTTCCGACCCTGACTCTTTGGCCAGAAAGAACCAAGTGTGAAATTCAGGCAGGCTTACCAAACTCTTTAGGTGGCACCAAGGACTGCAACTTAAGTCTCCACCACACAAAGAGGTTGAGAAAGGGAGCAGCTAACTGTAACCTTTTGAACTTTCTGAGAAAGTCAAGTATTGCCTCACAGCCTAATGTTTCTGTTTGTCCCCTTGGTAGCTGTTTATATCCTTCTCTATGGAAAAAAAACCACAAGATGTTTGAATCTTGAAGACCTTTTATATGTGCTTCTGAGTTGCCCCAGTGCACAAATAAACTGTGTAGGTGTTTTGTGATCAGACTAATCTCACATGATCAGTCATACATTGTTCTCTTGTCAATAGCAGCCATCTAGGACCAGCCTTGTGTCCTGGACTTAATCCAGAATAAACAAACACCCTGATGGAAGTGCTCCATAAACACCCAGAATCTGGAGACATTCTTAAGTTGGAGGATGCCAAGGTTTTTTTGGGGAAGAAAAAATATCTATTATATTCAATATAAGGCCATTTTATTGAATAAAATATTTAGAAATGGAAAAATTTAAGCAAATTAATTTATGAAGAGAGAATTGTGAGCAGGTATTCAAAACCCATTAAATAAAAAAACCCAAACAAACAGATCCCTTTCTATATACCAGATAGGACATACTTACAACAAATCTCTGGTGGCATAAATGAGAAAATATACTGAAGCTAGTGAGGTTTCTAGTAATTTACATTCTTAGGTATTATGGTCCCTTTATAATGCTCATAAGACTATGGAAATTTATGGTTTCAACATTACACCCTCCCCTTCCCAGTTCTTGGGGTGCCTATAGCTCCTTGTTCCATACAGCCAGGTTATAACATCTCTCTTTACCTCAGGCACATTTGTGGTAGATAGAGAGAACTGTTTAGCTGGCATCCATGCTTCAGCAAGCTTCTCTTCCATATGAAATTGTCTATCAACAACTTTTGGTTTCAATCAAAAAAATAAAATTGATCCTAGACCAGAGTCAACCTCACCTACTTTGGGATGCTTAACATTAATACATTGTGGGACCCCTACCTTACAGGAGGATTTTAAAACAGTTTGCTGCTTTTTTTTTTTTTTTTTTTTTAAACTAAACTGCAGGTTCCTACCAATCTGCATCCTGGAGTTGCTTAAGATGTGCCCCAGCAGATGGAATATGATGCTACTGCTTTTGGTGCCCCAGACAGCGTATCCAGGGCTGGCTCAGGACCTCTGCAGTATGCTTGTGTTAAAATGAACAATACCAAGAATGGCATAAAGTGCCACTGATATGCATAATATAATCTGAACATAAAGCTGTAGATTAACGATCCCCCGGAAAATAATGAAATATAGAATCATAGAATCACAGAATCACAAGGGTTGGAAGGGACCTCGAAAGATCATCCAGTCCAACCCCCCTGCCAGAGCAGGGTCACCTAGAGTACATCACACAGGAAGGCGTCCAGGCGGGTTTTGAATGTCTCCAGTGAAGGAGACTCCACAACGTCTCTGGGCAGCCTGTTCCAGTGCTCCATCACCCTCACAGGAAAAAAATTTTTCCTGATATTCACCTTGAACCTCCTATGCTCCAATTTGCACCCATTGCCCCTTGTCCTATCACAGGTCATCACTGAAAAAAGCTTAATTCCATATATTATTGAAACATATGTATATTATGTATATAAGCACCGGGGCAAGCTGAAGCTAGAAAAACACCTCTGTCCTTCAGTGATGACCTACTAGAGGGTAGTATGGCCATCGCAGAAATTAATATTTGGCCCTTAACATTTTTGCTGTAATAGTGCATGTGATATGTCTTATAATCCTTCTGCTTCTACCAATGCTTTACCCTAGAGAGCGCCAGTATTTAACAGCACAGGTTCATATCTGGCAAAGGGATCTCTAACTACTTTCCAGTATTATCCCACCTACGAAAATTGCTGCTTCTCAATAAAATCAGTAGTGAGAATTCTTCCTCTGAGAAAAACATTTCCATCCTCAAATTGCCCAAGGGAGGAATTAAAGAGAAAAGTATATACATCACAACAGGATATACTCCAGTGTGTTGCTGTTTTTCCAATATGCAAGCCTTTATCTCTATTCCTGCCTCTCCACTCACCACTGTTCTTTATCTTCATCCTTGCAATGAAGCTCCGAGGCATTTCCACACTCTCTCTGCAGCTAAGAAGGAAAGGATGATGGCAAAGAATTAGATTAATATGTGGAAAGGGGAATTCTCCTTCTTGGGGTTATGCCCTTAGCAAGCTGTATTGCAACATCTGTGTGTTATTATGCTGCAAAGTCTATCATTCTACCCCTAGGAACTCCTCCTAGCTGGCCTGCAAATTGGCTGCTTTTATATTTCAACTTGATTTGATTAAAACTTTAAAAAGTGCTGTTTGAAATAGTTTCATGTGGCACTCACAAACGGGCCAGGATAGCACCAGAAGTGTATCAGAAATATCTGAAGGGTAAGAATGAAAGGAATCAAGGGCACTGTTTCCTCAATTCCTTCTTTCTGAACTCTGTCTGTAGGAAAAAAAAGGGAGTAACCGGGACCATTATGATTGTGTCTGATCCTGGCCTGACAAAATAATGTGGGCTGGGGCAGTTGCTGTACCACACACAAGTCACAGGAATTTGTATGCAGTGTGGGCAAGTGCAAGTGTGAGCCTCCTTGTCTGTCCCCCTTTCATCTGCCCATGTAAATCTGTTCATGGATCAGGCACAGCTACAAAGGCATCGATGTTTCTCAGAGGAAGGGTGGAAAGATGGGAGTGTACAATTGCCTGACTTTAGGTGACTGTGGTGCTGCCAACATTTGCTCTTTGCAGAAAATTAAAAACATTTTTCAGTCTTGAGTTTGAGGGCGAGGAGGGGAACTGCTTTAGAAGGTCTCAGGCCGAGTTTTCCTTGCTATTTCTAATAAAGGCTGGCAAGCATGGCATGCACCATGGTCTGGCAGAGATCCTCACGGTACCAGGTGTCAGCCTGGAGGCTGATAGCACGTCAGTACAGCAATCCATGAGATCAGAACAGGCAATGTAAGTCATTTCATGATCCCATACAGACATTCAATGGCAGAGAGATATTTGGCATGAGTCACATTCATATAAAATGCAATAACAACCCACAGTGTAATATGGTAACACTGACTGGCCAAATGTTTTCAGAGTAGACTGTGTTTGTTGCAAACACAAAGGTAGGGCTGGTGATCACTGCTTCATATGCAGGTTTAGCAGTGCCTGAATTGCTCTGTGTGCCTGAGAGGTGCTCATAAATTGAAGGTAAATCACAAAGAATAATGAGAGGATTTAGAATTGAGTTGTCAGAAGGAACGATACTTAAGAGAGCAAGAGAAGAAGCCAGTAGTCACATCCATTGTGTGAGATAAACTGGGTAGAAGGAGCGAATTCAGTGGGTTTCAATGAGATCTTGAAAGCAAGAAAGAGTAGCATGTTAGGAGGATGTTTCTATCAGAAATTGAAAGGTAGACAGAAAAAGGCAAAAGAGTAATCTATATAGTCTGCTAGATTATCAAGGACAAAAATCAAAACATCCAAAATGGAAGTTAACCCAAGTCCAGAGTTGTTTCCCACACCTCTGGCATTCTGTGGGGAAACCCCCCTCACTCCAGTCCTGTAGAATGAAATGAGCAAAACCATTGGGAAGATATTTGTGGGAATAGTACCCTTGAGAAAACAGGAACATCAGTGGTGACCAGCCTCAGCTCCTGAGCCTAGGCTGCTGGTAATCAGTGGAAGCAGGACTCCCCTGCCACTTCACATGATTGGCAGCAGGACTTTGCTAACCCAGTGGCTCTGGGTGAATCCTTGGAGTAAAGGAAGCAAAGCTGGCAGGGCTGCTCAGACCAGCATGGCTAGAAACAGCCAAAGCCACTGGCATCCAATGTCTGTGAAAAACTCCCACGTGTCCATCACCCTGAACCCCAAGCTCTTTGAGCAATACCCTGTAAGTCTTTAGACTCTAACTGCTCAAAGGTTTTGGCACGTGGCTTCTAGGGTGAAAAGGGGTGTCCACCCTACACAAGAAAGTCTTTTAGATCTCTCACAGCTCCATCTCCTCCAGACCTGAAAACACTGATAAATCCAGTAATAAGTCAAGGGTGAGGGAGACGGTGAAATGAAAATGGTATCTTTGCCTCAAGCCTTGTCTCTTTTGTATTAGATTATTTTTCCCAAGGGTTACTTGTTGCCAGATGTACCCAAGAATCTGCTGTACATTTATTTATAGTGACATAATGTCAAGACAGCAGTGAACTGAGTTGAAGAAGTTAAAATATTATCTGAAAAAGAAGAATAGTTACAGGAAAACATCATTAATGCAGTGATGTTGATAATTGACAGGCATGTACACAGAAACAGATTTAGAGCTGATGCTTTCATGGCCATCAGACAGCTTCTCTGTTTTCGGTGAGGACTTCACCTAGTAAAATTCCTAAGGATTTTCCAGAACCGGGACATAATCTCCAAATTCTCCATAATCTCCACAATATTACTACTATTTAGTTGTGGTTCTGTTCATTGAAGTCCTGATGCCAAAAACTGATCGCTCATCAATATTTAGCATAGAAGCAGTGGTTCAATTTGTGTGTGTTTTTGAAGCCAGAGAGCTGAAGTCCATATTCTTACTTGTCAGGAGCTGTAATGGCCCAGTGGACTGCAGCTGCTTACTCATCCTCCATCTGTTCCAGCTTTCCAAACCTCCTATGCAGATCAACCAGTCTCACCAAACTTCTCTCTGCTGGGTCCTTCCCCTAAGCATCCTTGAGATATCTTGTCTTCCTACCATGACTCACACAGCTCATACACAGGCAGGAGATAAGAGTTGTTCCTGGAGACAAAAACAGCAAAGATCAAGACTCTGAGCTACACTTTCTTTTGGCAATCTTCCTGTTTGTCTTGCTTTTGCATTTACTGACAACTACAACTGTAGAGCGTCATCTTTAACATTACCCACTTTCAGACCCCATTCATTCTGTCAGCATAACCCTGTTTGTAGAAACCATCCACCAGAATGATATTACTTTACAACTGTCCACATATATGTCTTTTCATTATATGAGGACAGAGTATTAGCTGCCAAAGGTTGAGGGTTTATTATTTTTTTATGTCATCTGAGAGACTAGTACAGAGCATCTTGCCTTCCTGGTGAGACCCAGAATATTCTCTGCCCAAGTCAGAGACCCAGCAGACCAGAATGCACAGTCCTGAAAGAGGACCTTTATAAGCACCATGGCAGAGTAAGTGTTGGTTTTTTGAGAGATGGATCATACTGAGTGTTGCCAAACACACAGACAGTCACAGCCTGCCCTGTCTCTACTGAAGGCATCAGACAAAAGTATAGAAACTGCCCAAGAGGCAGATGGAGAAAAACCTGTCTACTGGGACTCCTCTAATCCCAGCAGAGGCTGGTCAGGTCTGAGATGTGAGCTGCTGCAGTGCTTCTGAAAATAATTTCCTATTTAAATGTTTCACATTCTTGCTAATGTTTAAAGATCCACCTCCTCTTTTAGTCTTGCTAAGTGTAAAACATTTTTATTGGAAAACTATTCCTCTCCTACAGGTAAGCATCCAATATACATGATTGCCGCATGAGGTACAAGAAGAGGTCTGGAAAACAAACTCTCCTGGGATCTGAGATCTCATTGCCTATTGGACAGTTTTTCATTTCACCGTATGCAATTAACATTAACCTACTTCACCACTGTTTTGCAGAACATAATTAACTCTAGCAGAATGTGTTGTGAGACCTGGAGATTTTTATGTTCAGTTCAATAAGAATTTGCTCATGTATTGATCTGGAGACTGTCAGGGGATAATCTATTTTAGAATTTAATCAAACTACCACACAATGTTCATTAGCTAAAAAGTACAGTTATTTTACTTATTTCTGTCCTTCTGCAGAGAAGAATGACAAAATAAAGAAGCCAGACAACACCACCCTGGAGATGTGTTCCTAGATGCTGCTTGTGCAGGGGCAGGAAGAGCAGAGAAAAGGGTGAGAAGAATGATAAGTGAGGGGAAGGCTGCAGAGAGAAAGCCCATTTAACTCTAACTTGTAGGACTTACAGAACTGCTCTAAAATTAAAACTGCCCAAATCTCAAATGTAAGGCCAAATTAATTTCTGCTGCTACTCCATCAGCCTCTATGGAGTGCTGTCAGGAAGGGCACTAGCTTAGTGTTATATACCAGGAAAATGAGAAGCTTCTTCCACAGAGAAATATTTGAAAAGATTACAATATCTCACTGTTAAGACTTACTTCTTGGGAGCCATAAATCCATCTGTTGTAATGGATGAAAGATAAAATGCTACATGGACAAATGTCCTGCACTGTGTGCATGTCTGTGTACATCCGTGGCTGCCCCTCTGCACCCTGAGCACCTGGGCTGGCCTGCCTGCAGCACAAAGCAGGTACACCAGCTGAGATGACCCAGCTGTACCTGGGAGCATCCCTCTCTGTGTGGGTATGTGAGATGGCACCCCATCAGCAGCAACCCTGACCTGTACCACTGGCTTGGAAAGCTGGACAAATACGACTGTGCTCTGAGCATGGCTGATGAAGATGCGGCTGTGCTCCAAGCCAGCAATGCTTCACAGAGCATGGAGAAGCTGTGGTCACTGGGGCAGAAGCTGGCACTTCCCACAGGGCTTTGCCTCCCACGGTCCAGCAGCAGCCACCTCCTCTGGCCTTGTTTGCGTGCTCTGGCTCCCTAGCTACCTTGCTGGAAGGTCACTGCAGATCCAAGCAAGGACATTGCCTCCATCTGTGCCTCTCTGGGTGTGAGGGTGATGTGCTGTGAGCCAAAGAATGAGGAACATATTCAACAATAACCTTTGCTGCAAACAGATGTTCCGTTTGTCATTGCGCAGTATGTGTTCTGTTAAAAGCTTTGAATTTAAAGGTGTATATTAAGAAGCAGTGACAACCCACAGAACTTGATAAGTGACAGACGTGCTGGAAAAAACAGCACCATATATTGCCAAAAAACCGCAAAATTTAAAAAACTTTCATCAGTACTACTGACAGAAAAAAAAAAAAAATCCATATTCCTAATGTAATTTTGAAGACAGCTACATGGAGTTAACTAGAAAACTAGATTTCTGCTTTACAGTATTTGGAGTGAAACAGAAAAGCCCTGTACAAGGAAGACACAGCTGTTTAGGACTTTCTTGGCTTTAAAGAGCAAAGGCACACCCTCTCTGCTGGATTTCATAGGACTTTCCTGAACGGTTGCTAAGAAAATAGTTGCAATGAATTACTATAAAGTCAGAATTGTTGTATTGCCCACATGTCTGCCTCAGGCCCTACAGTTAGCTTCACTTGTTCATGCTTTTGAATAAAGACTGCTGCTTGTAAAAAAGTGGTATTATTAACAACGTTCTTCCCTGGTGAAATGACTTGACCAATAAGAATTGATCCCTTGGCATATGACCCAAGCAAATGTACATAAGCTTTATCTATAAACTTTCAGTCTTTTTTTTTTTGTGAAGTTTTCATTAAACTAGATAACAACAAAAGAAACCATAGCCAGTGAAATAAGCAAGCTCTTCATCTAGTGCCAATAGAACTATTGCCAGGACTCTTTATTGAAAAAAGAATGAGATTCTTTGTGGAAATCCAAACAAGGTTGCTTCTTAGATGTAGGCTGGCAAGTGGCAAATTGAAGAGTTCAAACCAAACCCTATTTGTGTAACAACAAAGCGAAAGATTCTGCCTTTCTTTTGCTTCCCATTTCAGCTTTGTTATAATTCTTTCTTGGACACTCTGATTTAGATTCAATTCAGCTATGGCTTTCCCAAATCATTTAGAATAAACACAACAGGACAAATATTTATTTTTTTTTTTTCTCCACTGCCAGAACATTCATTTACCCTTTCCATTATAAAATGCCATCTTCGTGTTTTAGGGCTATAACCTGATATTCAGGAAAAGTTTTTATAAACATTTCCTAAAAGTTACCTGTATTCAGTTTCTAAGCCAGTGTGGAGAATATCCAGTTAGATATTCTAACTAGATGACAAGATCTAGTACAGATTCATCTTCCAGAATTTGAGAAAGCAGCATTGTCTGACAATAAATAAAGTGTACTTGTAATACTTCCAAATATAACTAATTTACTTTACAAGCACACATAAAAGTACTTAATACATAATGATATGCCAAAGCTTGCATATGAAGCTTATTGTTTCACCTTCCATGACTATGAACTGCAGATGTGGACCTGGTTGTAGGCATTAACATTAGGATATGAAATATTTTCTGATAGACACGGTCAATGAAAAACTAGGAGAGAGAGATTCACCTCACAGGCAATGAAAATGCTGTGGGAATAGTGATGTGAGTCCCAGTCCTGCCTCAAAACCAAAACTCCTGCTGGCTTGAGAATGGGATGGGATCTTCACTGACCCGGTTCTCGGCTCCTTCCTCCCTCTAGATTATTGCAGGTGTCTGAAGCCCCTTAACACCAGAGGCCAAAGGTTTTATGTGTAGATGGAGGAAACACGAAGCAATTAAAAACCACATGAAATATCTAACCAGGGGAATGTCACAAAAAACCCAGGGGATATTAATAAAGATTAGTAGCTGGAATCCTGTGTAATGCGGCTTTGCAAACAGGGCTTTTTTGAAAACCAGCAATTTTATTCTGGGAAATTCAGTTTCTTCCTAGGTTAAAAAGTGCTCTTAAGATGCAGGGAACATTGGAGGGTTATTTTAGCTTTACAGATGTATTAAAAAAAGAACATAATCAATTAAAGCTGCCACTGTAAATATTTCGAAGCCAGGATGCTTCCCTTCAACTGTTTGTCTATGAATGGCATTATTCAATATGTGTAATCCTTCAGAGATTAAGAATCATTAGCTAATAAGCTATGCCTTAGTGCTTCTGTAACATCTGCAGTTTCCTGGTCACAGAAATGCATTTGTCACAGTGAGCCCAGAGAGGAAACAGGCAACCATTCCCCAGCTGAAAACCTTATGAAAGCAGGGACCTCGCAGAGGAGGCCTGGGGGGAGGGAGCCGGCTCTGCACACTGCTTGTTCCCTGGCACAGAAAAAGCAGAGCTGATTAAAAAAAAAAAAATCTACATAGACCCAGGGCTTTAGAAGATGAACTCAAAAAAGCCCAAATCCAACAAACCCAAATACTTGTGGTTTCTCAAAGGAGCAGGCTCTAAATAAGCCACCTCGAAAGCAGAAAAGGCTGCTGGGCTCTTCGCTGCTCTCAGCATCCGTGTAAGTAACTCTCTCCACAACTATCGTCGGAGTCTATTTCACCACAACGGATTTAATTGTGCATTGACACTGAGAGGGAGGGAGGGAGGGAGGGAGATGACAGACGGCCTCGAGGAAGGGATATATCCCCTCCCGTCGGGCAGTTTGATAAGGGATGTTGATTCTGCGAGGTCTCACAATGGCTTTTTTATTTGTTTGCTTAATACTGGGCTGTTTCAGAAAGGCACACAGCTGAGCTGACAGGACATGCAAACACAGTACGCTCGTTTGGGAATTACGGGGGTGGTGGTACACAGGAAAACAGCCTCTGTCTTCTTCACAGGAAAGTCAGCTGATAAACTGATCTTAAGACAACGTATCTTCCTTCCTGTAAAATGCAATAGCAGACAGATCTTGTGACCTCGATGGCCTTCTGCTGAGTTTATTCCTAACCGGGAGGGAAAGGGGGAAGCTTTCCTTGGCAGGCGTAGCACACAGCTCCTATGTGAATCATGTGGCTGTGCTTAAAGCGAGAGCCAACAATACCAGCATAGTGGGCCACATATCTTTCAAAGCAAGAGAGTTCACAAAGAAGTTCCCTGCACGCGGAGATAAGCCACAGCAGCCCTTTCATTAAACATCCGCTGTGTGCTTCCCGTTGGAGCCACAGGCTTGGCCCAGGGGACGGCCAACTGACGAGAGCCAGCAGCCACGCTCATGGCTTCTCGTTTTGCTGTTTAGGCCAGATTTTCCCCATAGCACTCAGCAGAGGGCAAAGAGAAACACACCATTTACGCCAACCTGTTAAATACACACAGCTTTTGCAGCCCCGCATCATGCTGTAGGCTTTCTCATCCCTGTCTTGGCTCTGTGCAACAGAGTAAACATCATAAAGAACATAAAAAGGAGTTTTCCTGAATCTTCCCTGAACTTCCCTGGCAACAGAAAGCTTTAGCAGGGTGAGGTTTTTTCCCCCTCAAGAAAACATTCCTCCCACACTTCTTACTCCTCAAAAAAAATTGGCAAAAACAGTCTGGTGCTCTGAGGGCCATGCTCAGTGGTCCTTCCAGGAAACTCCACTTAAAAGAGTGAGTGCAGCAGCTCACTTACCTGCTTTGAATCACACTATGTCCATGCTCACTTTTTCTCCTGTTGAACCAACTTTGCTTTGTAGTGCCCACATTGTTATGGCTCACTCCTACCGTACAGGCTGACAGCAGTAAGCAGGCATCAGGCCGGGTTTTCTCCTGCCTTCCACCACAGGTAGCTCTTCACATATGTTCCACATGAGTGCAAAACCCTACCAGCTTGTGTTTATCGATACTCTACACCCTATATGGCTTCTAAAAAACACATACACTCCTCTAAAAGATCCAAGAGTGCTTCCACTTAATCCTGTCAGCATTTACGGCTCTCAGAATTTGTGCTGGTGCAGAACCAAGAGTCCAGGGCAGGATCTAATTTTATGAGGTGGTATATGTGAGTCCTGACTCACAAGGTCACATTTGACCTTGTGAGCCAAAAAGAGCTAGAGGAGACAAACAAGTGAGGATGGATTACAGGCAGGGTGCGTGCCTTCAAAATAATGTGCATATGCGTCTTAGGTCTCTATGTAATTGTCCTTATTGTTATGATGGGGAAAATGAAGTTTAAATTAAAGTGGCTGGGTTATTTTCTGAGGGAAGCACTGTGCCTGAGGTGCCATTATTGTTGCACAATGATTGAAAATGGGATCAGAATTCAGAATAAGACCATGGGTCAGGGATTCCCAGACAATGGTGTTTAAACACCAGTAAGACTGTCTGTGGTTTGGCACAGGGCTGATTGGTATTGCCACTCGTAATGGTGCTGTCTGCTGCTGCCAGTGGAGGTATTTGGCAGCAGAGGTCAACATTTTTGAACATAACTAATGGCACATCCTTCTTGGATGCCCTGTTAGAGGATGATCTGCTCAAGAGGGAAGTGGGCACACAAGTTGCTCACTGTCAGGCCATTCTCACCCCTTTCCTTTTCTGGCTCCCTGGGCTGAGACACGGCATCCCATTACACAGCCTTCAGTGGCCATGCAGCATTGCGTAAGTCAGACACATCAGGGGGAAAAATTCAGAGCATAATTGTCATATTCTCCTGCTTTTCACCTGAGGCACCAGCCACAAGCTGCATTTCGTGGCGAGTCAGCAGTCAATGACCCGTGTGCAAGTGCTGTTCACAACTTGGAAGCTATCCTAGATATAGGATGCAACTTTAAGTTTTTGGAGAAACCAACATGTTGCAAATTCAATGAACACTTTTGGCTATTTGGCAGCATGCATTGCAGCAGTGGAAGTTCAGGTTCAAAATTCTATCATCTAAAGCAGGCTAAAACAACAGAAAACAAACAAACAAACAAACCAACCAACCTATGCCTATTGAAGAAATTTTGCATTTTCCTCTCTTTCTTTTTGTCCATAAGGAAGGATGAAAGGTTCAAATGTAGCCTCTCCAGGGCATTTGTCAGGAGGAGGAAAGCATCCTCTCCCCCTTCTGCAATGCATTTTAATCCATGTAAACACAGCACCAGCAATTCAGACTCCAGTAAGCCTCTGTTCAGCTCAAGGGTTGTTTTCACAGAACTTGATGTGGATCTTTTACATGGAGTCTGATAGTCACCTGAGCTATCTGTTGTGGGTCAAGTGCAGGGCAGGGAAGGTGCTAACAAATAATCTGTAAAGATGACTGCAGCATTGTGCCTGATCCTGTGCCTGATCCTGAGCCCTGACCTCTCAGGTCTGGCAGAACATACCTTAAATGAAAGCACTACTGCTGCAGAAAAACATGCTGCAAAAAAACCACCCAAACTTTGCTTTAAAATTCAATTCACCTGGCACAAATTCACTTGGCTCTGAAATCATCCACATTTTAAAATCTTTGAGCATACAGTGAATTTATTCTAAGATTATAACTCTTTACAGGGTGAAGTGGAGTGTAGGCAAGTGATGACTCATAAAGGTGTTGCTGAGTGTATGTCTAGTTTGAGACAATACTACTATACATGAGGTAAAGATGCCTCAGACAAGCAAGAAGGGACTTTTTATTCATATAAAAAAGGGGAAAAAAAAAAAGAAAAAAGAGGGAGAAGAGAGGAAGTCTTTTCTGCACCTTCTTATTACAGCATAGTTGGGAAGTTTGAAGCCTCAATCTTTAACCCTCATAAAAGCTCCCTATGAAACAACTTAATTTATTTAAGACTTTTCCATCTTCCTGCTTGTTTCCTGATCTGTAAAATTACTAACATGCCCCAGGACCTGCCTAGGTTCCCCCCGATCACGTGTTGTAATTCTGAGCCAAAATAAAACAAGACAGAAAGTTTACGTCAGTCACATATTAAGGTTCCCATTTCAATTCCTGTTCCCTTGTTCTGACTGTAGAGTGATGAGAGCATCCATGTTTTCAGGGAAAAGGGTAAAAATATTGATGGCTCATATTTGTAAGACTTGTTTATTAGGACAGTGTGCCCCACCATGAGTGGAAAACAACTCTCCCCTCACTTGGTGGCTCCCACTTACTCAGGTGGGTCAGGTCCATGGGAATATTATATGAAATAGCGTGAAAGGGAGTGTTTCTTCACAGTACATAGGTTTCATAAGCCACTCCTTACCTGGACAAGGCTGTTTTTCAGGACAAAACCTCAGTTTATGCAACGCTACCTGGTGACATAATGTGGACTAGCCATACGCTCTTCAGTGGGCAGAGCTGGGCTCTGCTGCAGGCTGTGTGGCGTAGGGGAACGTGTGTCATTTCAGTGCATCTGATATCCTCAGCTGCACGACATGGCAGCACTTCCTCTTCCTGAGGCTTTGTTCAGCGCGTGTTTGCTCTGTGAGAGTGATTACATTCTGCTGCACATTCTCTGGGACACAGTGGTGAGTGCCTGCCTCAGCGGGACTGCCTCAGCCTGACACTGTATCACCAACACTGTGGTGTCAACAGCAGCTCTCCCACCTCAGAAAGCATGGTGTACAGGTTCTTCCTTTTAACCTCCCCTGAAAGGGAATGAGTTGGAGCAGTTACTTCATGTCCTCCTGCTTCTCCTCCTAACACGTACCATCTCTTTCAACTGTGGATCATTAGCCACTAGAGACATCCTATACAGCCCCTGTACCATTGCACTAGAGAGGTCTCTCACCAACCTAACAAGCAAATCACCCATGACAGTCCTGGTCAAACTCCTGATAAAGGTTCTGAAACACAATCACACCCTCACTCTTTCTTTCTCCCTTGTAAAATCAATCAGACTTATACTTTAAATAGGCAAGTAGCCTAAAGGAGAAGTTTTCCCAGACTTTCAGGGTCCTGGGAAGGGGAGCTAAAGGGGGGGTCTTTCTGTTCATCATTTATTGTTGAAAGAAAATAGGTTACACAGGATTTATAAATCTTCAAATGAAGAGGAATATTTGTAGATAGTCCATAAATGACTGGCAGTCTCTTTATCCTCTTGATTACATCTAATATCCTATATTCTATAAATCAGACCTTTCTGATTTTGCTGAAGTGACAAGTCACTGCTAGAATTTGTTAAGATCAGTCACAGGAGTGCATAAGGTGACTGGTGTAGTTGAGTACGATGCTTTGGCTTGGGAAATTTAAAAAGCCCCATAGTTTGCTGAAAACTGTGGCTAGCAGGGCCATGGATTAAAAAGCAGCTAGTAATCCTATAAAAACAGTTACATTAGAATCTTTCTAATTTGCACAACATTAGTTGGCATGCTGTGTAAACTGCACACCATGCTCCCATTCCCTCCTAGTCCTGAAGGATTCCTCCAGTTTCTCAGCACTGCACAGGGTTTCCTCAGTAAGGCTTCTCATACTTCAACTGCTTTACAGAATTAATACTATTTTGCACATAAGTGATCAAATTTTGTTCCTTGATTCAATGATTTTTCTGGTGTTTGCTCATTTACGTCTCACTCTGGGAAAAAAAAAAAAAAAAAAAAAGGTAGTTTTCTAGGGGTTTCTCAGTCATTGGTCCAAAATAAATGAGGCTCAGCTATAGAGGTCCATTGATTTTAAGTCAGAGCTGCCAACACAAGACATTTGAATATATTGTGAGTGACTGAGACATAACCTTTCCCCCTCCTGCTTCTTTTTATGTGCCTTTTGGATTGTGAAACTCCAGCCAGCACTTGGGTCACATTTTCAAGCCTCTCTTCACAACAATTTGATGCTCTTGCAGAAAAGACAAATGTCACTCCAAGATGTATTAGCAGCAATGCTGAATATAAGCAAAGAGAGATAATTATTCTGCTCTACTTGGCACTGGTGCAGCCTCAGCTGATGTAGTGTGTCCAGTTTTGGGTGCTGCCTTTTAAGACAACTGCAACAAGATAATAAAGAGCTTTAGAAAACATGAACCAAAGCAAGCTGAAAGAGCTGGGATTGTTTAGTCCAGGAAGCAGAAGCAGGAGGAAGATTATAACACTTTCCAAATACATAAAAATTATTTTAAAGAAAAAATAATTTTTCTTTAGTTTTTTTCAAATAGTTTTTGCCTTTTCTACAAAGGATAGGACATAAAAGAGTTGGCTAATTCAGCACTCAAATTCACATTAAATCTTAGGAAAAATAGTCTGATTACAAATACAGCATAGCACCAGGTCTAGCTTTTCAGAATCGTGGAAATCTCCTTTACATGTGGCTTTTAAAAACAGATAAGGCAAACATCTGGCATACATCATGCAGGCTGTGCACTGTCCTGCTCCCCTGCCTTATGGGAATAACCTACTGGTGTTTCTTCCAGTTGCCTTTTTTTAGAATTTGGTGGTTTTAAGAGTGCAGGCAAGAGGCAAACATTTGACGAGAGAAGAAATAAGAGACTGCAACATTGTTGTGCACCTCTGCACCTTGGCTTTGCTTGTAAAACCTTCAGTATTATGAGAATCGTGGTAAAATTCCGCAAGTCTGCAATACTCTGGATGGTATGTTGTGACCCATTAGTTGAACCCCATAGATAGCACAAGCCACTGAACGTCCCTCCCTGGGTGTCTCATTGAGCCCCCTAATATATGATTGTTTAAATACATATATTAGAAAGATATCCAGTTTATCTCTAAAACCCCTTTGATCCTTTCGGTATAAAAAAAAAGATTCTGCTACATTTCTTTCTGTGCTGCTCCTAATCGACTTCATTGTCAGGAATCTACATTTTATTCTCATATATCCAGCTTGATCTGGCCTCTAGTCAACCTCATTAAGGCTGATTCTGTCAGCAGCTGTTATTTGTATTTAGAGATTTAGAGAAGGTCAGGTTACCACATGGCCTGCTGATCAATAAGCTGAGCAAAACTCATGCAACATTTCTGTCATGGTAAGATAGTTTTTCCATTTCTCTAAAGACTCCTGGAGTTGATACCTGACCAACGATGTTGGATAAATGCATGTGCATAAATCCATCACCACAAAAATGCAACAGGCATAATAGGCTGCTATGTGACATGTTATCATATAGACACTTACACTTCTGTGTGCCATGAGCACAAAATGGAATGCAAAAGCAAAATACCCAATATGAGTAATTTAGTGTAATATTACCTCCCACAAAAATGGTCTCTTACTGTCTCTCTCCCTCTGTGTCACACATGCACTTGTATATATTAATTCACTCTGATTACAAACACCAGTGTGACTTAGTGTTTCCCCCTAGTATTACATATTAGAATCAAACTGAACACAAAGAGGGACATCTGTTTATATCCCTAATTTACTGGTACAATTTCCAAACTTGCTGACTGTTTGCTCCTGCAAAGGGATCCAGAACTGTGGGTGCTGGGGATTGCTGGAAATCAGACTTCTCAAATTTCTCAGCACTGATTTGAGAGATGAACTCTAAATCAGACACTGAAGCCATGTATGAGTTCCCATTCAGGAAAATGTAACAGTGCTAACCAGTCTGTTTTACTCAGAAGCTCTATTTCTTTTCTATATTCAGATATCAAAACTAAAAGCTTTCTTTTGTGTCCTTGTCAACAAACACTAGCCCAGAAGAACTCCTTTAATAAGGATCACAAGGCACTTTAGTGTCTTTGCTGATTAAGACTCTGGACAGAAGGTGAGGTTACTAACTAGGGCTAATGCTGGGA
>NW_008582876.1:54735-94526 GCF_000691845.1 Merops nubicus | reverse complement strand
GCTGACACTTGTCCTCTGTCTAGGTAATGAAATAAGACCACCACAGCATTTTAGAAAGTCTGGTAAAATGCAATTAGACAATCATGTCTTTCAGTATCTAGGATCAGCCTTTGCCAGATTTGAACTAATCACCTAGAGTCAAAGTTCTTCCAAACAGATACTTTATATGGAATGGATTTTGTCAGGGTGGGAAACTGGTCCCGAGTTTCTCAGCTGAATTAACTAGTTCTTGAACTACAGATTATTTACAAGCATGTTAAATGAAATGAGACTTTTTTTGAATGTACTATTAATGCAGTAAGTTTCTTCTCTCTGCTGGGTAAGCATAACTTTTAGAATCAGACCTTGTTGCTATAAACACACACAATTAAACATTTCCTAGGGTTGATGTATTCCCTGGCGTATTTGCAAGAGATGAACATGAACGAGATGGAGTTGAAGGAAAGAGAATTCACTTCAGAAATGCAAAAAACACATCTGTGAGATGTGAAAACCAATGCCATTCATCAACGGCCTTTCTATGTACAGCTATGTGTTACTTCCAAAGCTTCTACAAAAGACATTGAATCCTTCTGCTGAGCCTCCAGTCACTTCCAGAAAACAAAGTGCTTAACTGTTGACTTCACACTTAGTGCCAGGTCCAAGTATTGGGTCATTAAGTGCTAGTTACACAGAAAATTTGGGCATGCCTCAAATTGCCAGGTCTACTTGTGCAAGCTCAATATTTATATTAATAGAGGTGAGAAGTGATTCACAGTCTGATAACTGCTGTTTCCTTTGTTTGGATCTGATTGGCAGCACTGGATTATGCTGTGCAGTAACTGTCAAGACGAGACAGGACACGTATCAGCCCTTCTACTTTAAATTGATGAGACTTTCCATAGTATAAATCTGTTTCATGCTGGTATAGATTACTTCTTTTTTAATTAAACGGTAATTTTAAATTAGTGTAAAATATTTCTTTTTTTTTTTTAAAGGTTACCAATTCATGTAACAATAGTAACAGAAGTATGCGTGTCCTAGACCTGCATTTCCTTAAAGTTTTGCTGCTTGAATCCAGAGGCTGAGATTGGGTCAATCTTTCTGCAGTATACGAATTGCTACTGTCACATACAAAAGACAACAACTTTCAAGTGGTCAATAACACACTAGGGTCCTGATTAGCCACATGCATCATATATTGCGGGCAGAAACAATAAATGCCTATACCTAAGGCTAATCTGGTGTGAGTCACAAAGTAGAAAGACGGGTAATAATTTACAGCCTGTTCTAAGAAATTACTATAAAAGGATAGGGATGACATGAGAAAAATTGAGCCTGAAGCCTTTTCTCCATTTACCCTCATTTGAATGAGCCTGGAATCAACGGAATTCAGTCCAAAGGACACAGTGCACCATGTCAGGTGGTAATTACTCCTTGATGCTGTTCATATTGTTTATGCCTTTAAAAATGTATGCCAAGAAACTTCCAGTTACAGTATAGCTAGCAATCTCTTAATTCATGATAAAACAACTCTGAAGATGATCACTAATTCCCAAAGGGTTACAAACATCTATTGCTTACCTACTTTTTGAGGAATTATTATATCCTCTCTAAGCGGAAGTGAACTTTGAAGTGTATAAGATAGGATGACAGAGATGGGACTTCTAATGACACAGTAGGAAAAATTACAAGCAGCCATTTTTTTTTTTTTCAGCCATAAAGCCGTTTACCTCATTAACTTCTTTTAAAATTTTATTTTGCTTTTTCCTGAGTAGCAAGGTTGACATCACACATAGGCTGGGACCTCCACAAGAGACTTCAGAAAACAGAAGGAAAAGAGGCTTGCAGGAAAAGACCATGTGCAAGGAATATAATTTGTCAGAGAAAGAAAAAAGGCAAGTTTAAGAGTGCTGGTCATGACCTAGATATCTCACTCAACCACAAGATGAGCAACTGACCACTCAGTCACCCTAGTTTAAATTTTACTCCAATGTTTTACATCACAGATGGCAGCAGGCTGGTGCTTGGTGTTATTCTATCTGAGCTGGTTAACTTATGCCCTTTCTAAAACCAGTCTTCACGCTTCTCAGAGACTTCTAGTAATTCTAGTTTCTGCTTTACATAATTTGTTTTTCTGCATGTGATGAATAATTGAAAATACGTCTAAAGGGGAAAGCTCATAGGCTCAAGTAATGTGGCACCTAGTAAGAAACAACTTGTTGGAGAAAACCCAATCCAAAAAACAAGGGAACCAAAGCACGATTCATGGTTTCTTTCTAACATGTCACTCGAAATATCACTAGGACCAACCAAAACACTCCAACAGACTCCTAGTCTCTTTAATTAAAGCTAGAAAAGTTCTAATTAATTTCCCCTTACGCTGCAAACACCACTTAAAAAACATTTACAAAATTAATGGCCACTGCTAGATGAATCACCTCTGGGCAAATGGACCACAAAATCACACTATCCACTGCCAGCACAGTCTGTGGGCTTGTAAAAGGATGGGTTTGGTCCAGCAGAGACCAAAAAACAAACAAAAAAAAAACCAACTACACAACTGTCTGCTTTTGTTTCTAAGGGAACCTCCACTTGTGTGTCATCACATACTCTTGCATGCACAGGGGCTTTAAGAATTTGTGGCTTGAGGCGAAAGGATGAGTAGAATCACAGAATCATAGAATCACAGAATGGTGATGATGATGATCCAATGGTTTGTGATGATGATCCAATGGTGTGGACTGGAAGGACCAAGGCCGTCTAGTTGGACCCTGCTGGAGTAAGCAGGGACATCTTCAACTAGAGAAGGTTGCTCAGAGCCCCATCCAACCTGATCTGGAATGGTTCCAGGGATGGGACATCTACCACCTTTCTTGGCAACCTATTCCAGTGTTTTACCAACTTCACTGTAATAATTTTCTTCATTTTATCCATCTAAATCTACCTTCTTTCAGTTTGAAACCATTACCCTTTGTCCTGTCATTACAAGTCCTGCTAAGAAGCCCATCCTCATGTTTCTTGTAGTCCCCCTTTAAATACTGAAAGACCACAATATGGCGTCTCTGGAATCTTCTCCACGTTGAACAACCCTCCCAGGCTTTCTTCATAGGAGAGGTGTTCTAGCCCACTGATAATTTTTGTGTCATTTCTCTGGACACACTCTTATAGGTTCTTAGCCTTCTCGTGCTGAGGACTCCAGAGCTGGACACAGTACTCCAGGTGGGGTCTCACTAGAGCGGAGTAGAGGGTCAGAATCACCTCCCTTGTCCTGCTGACCACACTTATTTTGAGGCAGCCCAAGATATATCTGGCCTTCTGGTCCATAAGCACACATTTCTGGCTCATGTCCAGCTTTTCATCCAACAGTACCCACAAGCCATTCTTGCATTCACAAGCAAGCAGGGCTGCTCTCAATCCCTTCATCTCTCAGGTTGTATTGGTACTGATGATTGCCCCAACGCAGGTGCAGGACCTTGCACTTGGCCTTGTTGAACCTCATAAAATTCACATGGATCCACTTCTCAAGCTTGTCCAGGTCCGTCTGGATAACATCCCATTCCTCTGGCATGTCAACTGCACCACTCAGCTTACTGTCATCTGAAAACTTGCTGAGGGTGCTCTTGATCCCACTATGTCACTGATGAACATACTGGACAGCACTGGTCCCAGTATGCACCCTTGAGGGATACCACTAATCTTTGATCTCCATCTGGACATCAAGCCATTGATAACTGCCCTCTGGATGCAAAAATCAAACCAATTCTTCACGCACTGGACAGTCCACCAATCAAATCCCTATCTCTCCAGTGTAAACAGAAGGATGTTGTGAAGGCTTGTGCCAAAAGCCTTACAGAATCCCACATATGTTGATCTGTTCTCCCAAATTCCAGATGATAGGACGAGAGGAAATGGCCTCAAGTTACACCAGGGGAGGTTTCGACTGGACTGAGATAGTGATTAGGCACTAGAATGGGCTGCCCAGGGAGTTGGTGGAGTTACCATCCCTGGATAGGACCATCCAGCTGTGACCTTATCCACCAAACAGTCCACCCATGAAATCCCTGTCTCCCCATTTTAGAGAGAAAGATGCTGTGAGGGATTGTCTCAAAGGCGTTATAGAAGTCCAAATAGATGACATCCATAGCTCTTCCCATGTTCACTGGTGTAATTATTGTGCCATAGAAGGCCACTAGGTTGGTCAGCCAGCCCTTGCCTTTGGTGTAGCCATTCTGACTGTGTCAAATCAACTCCTTGTCCTCCACCTGCCTTAGTATAGCTTCTAGGAAGAACATTGTTGTTTTACTTTGCACATATGAGAGGAATGGTGTATTTAAGCATAAGGTGGTCAGTATATGCAACATCATTGTGCCTTACTTCCTAGGACTCTTAACAACAAGGAGAGTGATAGTTGTAATGTTTTTCAGGAGTTGTGTTAACAATGTTTGCTTTTCGAGTTTTTTTTTTTTTTTTTTTTTTTTTTTTTTTTTTTTTTTTTTTTTTTTTTTTTTTTGTTTGTTTTTTTGTTTGTTTTTTTTTGTAGACAAGGGAGAAAGAAAGACGCAGTCTTGAAATGAGAGTTGCAAACTCACCTGGAAACAAATTGCCTTGAGAGTGTGCTCTGGTCAAGTCATCTTTGCAGGATGTCTTTTATTTTGAACAGAAAGACAGGCCTCTTCAACAGAGAATCAAAAGAGCTTGATATACCCAGTAACTTGCAAAACAAGCCAGTCAAACACCACGTATTCCCAAAGCACACATCAGCTTCCATACCTGTAAGTCAAAGAATCTTCTTGCTTCTCTTACTTTAGGGTAATTAATAATTTCTACATTTGTGAAATCTCAGTCCTTTCCAAAGTAACAGATCTCAGATGTTACTCGGATTGATCTTGCTAATGCACTTAGCCATCCCAACTGCTTGAATGTTGTTGCCTGGTTTCACAGACTTGCTGTAACACAAAACACTAAGGTCCTGTGAGCTAGCTTACTCTTTTTTTTTAAACTTTCACTTTAGTCAAATAAAATTCCCATGAAGTCCTAGCTCATATGTCCTGGGAACAAAGGTTGAATAAATGTGGAACAAGAGCTGCAGGCACTGACTAGGACAAAGCTAAAAAACCAAAAACTCATTGCCATTTACTTGTGGATAAACATATTTATTGCACTTGAAAAGACCATTTTCTATTTATATAAGTTTCTCTAACAAATTGCTTTAGCAGCTGGAGAAACCCACACAATTAATGACGTGCTCTTCTGTTGCTGGTGCCATATCGCACAGCAAGCACAAGCTTTTGGAAATGTTTATAAAGGGCTCTACTTCTCTAGCACAATGCGTCACATCTAAATATTGTGGCTGGCTGATATCTGATAGGCACTGGCCCACGGTGGGTGGTTTCCTGGCAGAAAGGCAGAGCCTCCTTCCCTGGCCGAAGTGATGAGTGGTGGTGTACAGGGTGGAATGGGCTGCGTGTCAGGAGTGGCATCACTCCCCACTCCTCCCCAGGATGGGCTACCTATGCAAAAGTATTGGGGTATAGCGGTCTCTGTGCTGGATGCCATGCCTCTGAGGAGATGCAAGCATGCACACAAGTAAATAAACTAATGGCAGTCCTTAATAAGCTAAAAGCCCTAACCACCCTTAGCGCTGTGAGATGACTTCCTGCTGCAGCCTCTCTTCTGGGCTTGACACAGCCAGCTCTGCTTTCACCAGGGCCGAACCTGGCACAACACTGCTGCACGAACCTTATGTAAAGTCCCCTTTGCCTTTCCACAGAGCTGTAAAAATAGTCGTATATGACTCAGAGATATCTTTTATGTTCTTTTTGGAGGGTGAAATGCTTCTGACTTCCAGAGAAACCTTTACCTAAGCTACATTCTGAATGAGAAAAAACGATGCCTTTTGTTCCTGAGAAAATTTTCAAGGATGAAGGGAACTGTTGAAGGCAAAAGTGGTGCTCATGTAACTTTTTGTCTGTGCTAATGTCAACTCTGCATTCATTATAATCAGTCAGTGTTAAGGTCTCTGTGATATGTATCAGAGAGACAGCTTACTCCACACTGCTCTGTCCCACTGGCTTCCAAATCACTTATCTAGTAATCACATTTGAAAGGACAATCATTTTTTGCCTTGGATTAATCTAAAAGCCTTTCAGTCATTAACCCATTTTCCCCCTGTGCCTGAGGCAGTCTGAGATGAAAAAATACTGGATGTTTGTTTGGTTTGTGCTTCATACAGCACCTTCCTCAGGAGGAGCAGAACACAGTTCCTTCATGTCCCCTTCTGGAAACCCACGCCTACCCTAGCATCGTTCCTTTTAACACAGCCCAACATGTTACAGCCCAGACTGCATTGCATCAGATGTGCAAATGATATTCAAAGAAAACTGGCAAATTATGGCAGAGTTTTCCCAAGTCTGTGGAGAGTGAGTTGTATAACTGAATTTATTTATTTATTTGTTTATTTAAAAAAGGGAGAAAAACAGAGACAGCTGGCAAGAAGGCAAAAATGAAACCCAAGGGCAAAAAGGAAGTACTTGGAATACGTGACAAAACAGTGGTTTAGCCACCATGCATGAAGGGCTCTTTGGCACAACTCACCTGCAAACCAGCACTTAAGAGGAGGGAGGGATCACTTTCATACTGTACATCAGGACTTAGGATAAAGCAGAGTGCCACTAATCAGCATGAAGGAAGGCAATGGGAGAAGAACAAGGACCCATCTATAGAAAATGGGATTACTGGGAAGAAATAAAGACAGCAAAGAAATGAAACCAGCAAGGGGGGGGGGGGAAGGGATAAAATAAAATGGGGTTAAGTATGTAAAAAAGAAGAGAGAGGAAGAGAAAGTCAAAGGAGAATTTTTTAGTGTGTATATTTCACTTCTGATTTCTTCAATTTATATCAGTAAAGTGCCTTTCCCAGTGAAGTTTAACACAATGGGTTGCTTCTTTAACTCTCAGTATTGGGGAAGATAGGGTAAAATGTATAGCTGAAATTCTCTGTCTTGTTCATTAACAGACATAGACATGATTCTTGGATCAAATCAAAACATCAGATGACTCAAAGTTTGGGCTGTTGGGCTTGGTTTGCTCCCAGCAAAGGGAACGTGCCTGATAAAGAAAATATTTCCTCCTGGAGAGATTCCATGGAGAGACTAACTGCTGGGTGGATACGAGGAGCAATGGCTAGTGCAAGGATTGCAATGTGCATTCTCAGTGCAGTCTGAACAGTAGTTTCTGGATAAGTGCAAGGCCTCAGTCACGCTGTATGTGCTGTTTGAATAATTTGACCAACCAGCCTGAAAAGCGATGACCCTTCCTTCTAAAGAAGGGACTTTTTTCTCTAGTTTTAAAAAGACAGGAACATGAAAAACAATTAATATGACATTGTAAGGGTAAGCATAAATGTGCAGATGTTTGAGTGAACTGCTAGGCTTTGTCTTGCCATTTTTGCTAATCGGAAGGCACAATATGTTGTTTAGAGTGCGTTCATAGAACCAGGTTCTGCAAAATAGAAGTATAGGGTTTTGTACAGAGTTGATGGTCTTTGGGTCAGACTATAGGGTAAATTCATCCCTGGTGACTAACCTGTAGACTTTCCTGGGTAAGCACATAGAGGATCAATACTGCAGTGAGGTCTAATGATCAGCCACACAGAAGGGAAAGGCTCCATGGGGTGTACATGTATTCCTATGGGAAGCCTACAACCTTTGACGATGCTTGTTTTGTACTGGTGCTACGTATTTCAAAGATGAAAGCAACATCTGTTACTAATGAAAGCCTTAGGTTGTGACATTAGTCACATCAACGTAAGAAGTCTTGCACTTATTTTAGAAGATCATGCATTCCTGTGCACTTTAAAGAACAGAGCATCTTTTGTTACTTTTTAAAATTTAAAATAATGCTTTTGTAGTTGAGTCCCTTCTAAAGAAAAACCACCTTAACACTGAAAGAAAATGACAGTGATGCTACCAGAACTATATCGAATCGATTCCTGATTTATATGTTCCTATACCTGAAAAACTACATGAAAATTACTGTTTTCCATGGTGTTTTTTTTTTTTCCCCCAGTGAAGTGACATCAATACAAAAATGAGATATTTTTAGATTATTTTCTGTTGACAGTATTCCCTGTAAACATTAACTCATTCTTTATCTATCCCAAGGAATGGTATGCATTGGAAGACAATCGCCTTGCAGTGGAATGTGACCTTGGCTGGTCTATAACAGCTAAAAAATGCCATGCCTCTGACGTTATATTGTTTAGATGGGAGGGAAAATTAACCAGCTTATTTGGAAAAGTTGCAAAGAAATCTTCAACTTCTTAGAATGAATTCAGTTAACCTTTAGGCTCTTTCTTTGGGAATGCCATTAATTTGTGCTTGCACAGTGTCTTCTACCTAAGAGTTTTGTACAAAACATTAAGGAAACATTGATTAAGGTTACAGCATTTCAGGGGAGAGGCAAAACCCCACTTTAAATACCTTTATTAACCCCACTTTAAATATCAGACTCTGGACCAGGTTTGTCCCTTTGCAGCATCCAGGGCAGCAAATGGACCCTGTGACCAGCACCAGACCATGGGTTCAGATGCTGTGGGATGCATCAAGGAGGGCATAGCTATCACTGGGGTCACTCCCAGGCCCACACTTGTCCCTTGTCCTCCAGCAGCCCTGTGCTTGCTGCTCCTGGGTAGGTCTGCCGCTGAGCTGAGTGTGTGACACAGGCTGTGACCACAGAAAACAAGAACCTGTGTCCTTTGCCAACCCAGTAAATGAGGACTGTGTGCTAGTCCCACCATACCGTCCATGGCCTTTCTGCAACAGCTGATATCTCCTTTGACAGAATAGTGTTCCAGAAGCTCTCTGGGTGCTGCTTTAGCAGATGCTTGTTCTGGGGGATTTCTTCAGATGTCAGAGAACAACTGACAGGATGCACGGGTACGGATGTGACATTGTTAGCTATGGGTAGGGCATGCTGGGAAACCAGCCTCCGCAGGGACATGTGAGGCAGAGGAAAATGTTACAATCAATGCTACAGACACATTATGCCTAGTATAGATGGGACCTGAGGCAAAACAGTGTGTGTAAATAACTCCTGTTATAGAGAGGGTTTGGAACACCTCCCCTGAGTCATTCAGTTTGCCAGAAATAATCTCTCTCCCAGTCCCTGTCTCAGTGGTCTCAGAATACAGCCATTAACATGCCTTGTTCTGAGTTTTGCAGAGTCACCTCTCTCAACACCAATGATTTTTCCACTTGATACTAGTTAGCTCCTGATACTTGAACTCTGGGTCTGAAGCCACAGCGAAGAGCTTGGGTCTTGGCACCATGGCTGAGCACCTCTCCCTAACTGAATGAATGCTGCTGGGCATCCGGTTCTGGAAATCAGACTCGGACATACAGGGAATGAAAGTCCATTTAGGGTAACATCTTCGATTTGGCCTGAAAGGATATTTCTGAAGAAAAATTTCCCAGCTGTCTCCCCTTGCTTTGTTTAGGTGGACAGCCCACAGAGCAGTGTCAGAGCACCCAAACAGGAGTACTCTCAAGTAAACTCCTAATTGAAGGACGCACTCCAGGACTACACCTAACACCTTCCAGTTGCTCTGAGGTCTTCAGTTCCTTCTCTTTAGCTGGGGGAGAATTTAATCTTTTTGTGTGTGTGTGTACACTGTAGAATGTAAATGGATCATGTACTTGTGAAATGCTGGGGTTTGAACCCCGAGCCCCGAATTAAGGTTGACATATGGGTGATTCCCACAGCCCTTCATAAAGAGGAGGTGAGTTTGCCTTATAGCTTCCCCCCAGGGTGCGTCCGGCCCTGCAGGGAGAGACATAAGGGAAAAGAGCCCCAGGGGTCCCGCACTGAGTTGACAAAGGTCAGGTGTCTGCTTGGGGATAAGAGCTGGGACCACTTGCAGGGAGTCAGGAGTGTCTGTCTGTGGAGTGCACTCCACAGAGCATCCTGGTTCAGGGCAGACCTCCTGACTCTCCCTGGAGCTGGGCCCCAGTCTGCTCAAGACCTTTGCAAATGCAGGCCGATTGGATGAGAGTCACTATGTGGGCACCTTTTTCATATATGTTTAACTTGCTGGTCTGGCTGTTCCCCATACCAACTGTGGGTAACCTCAGTTCACTGTTTGTACCACCTGTTGTGGGCTGAGTCACGTCTTTTGTGGGATCGTTGGGGGTGGCGTCAATTATGTACAAGCTGATTGATCTGTTTGTACCCCCAGTGATCATTCATGGAATGTCCTTTGGCTCACAATACAGTCTGTGTATTGGTTCATCTTCCTGCTGGTGCCATCATTTTTGTTGGGCCTGGTCATTGGCAGAACATGTGTAATATTTGGTGTTGATAAAATGGGATTGGTATCTTCTTCTATTAGTTTTTCTAGTCTTTCTACAAAAAGTAGCCTCATTCTTAGCCCACTAAAACTCTCACTTTACCTCTTGTGGTTTCCTTTGTAGACAGTGGCATGTAGAGAGCCTCGACTACCATTTCCCCAGCTCCCCTGGCTCTCTGAGGGTTAAATCAGTTTCCTGTGGCAGTTTGTGCTTCATTGTGTATTCCACATATGTGGCTATTTTTCTCATTATAAGGAGTCATTTAGGTCTCCAAATACACATGTTCAAGTTTTTATCTTGAAATCAGTCACACATGCATCAAACTCAAATGGTTCAAACAATGCTGGACTGTACACTGGAGAACAAAGAAAGACTCCCAAAATAGTTTATCCTGCTATCTCTGTCCTGTCCTCCTCCCCTCAAAACAGGCTCATCACCTTTGTTCACCAGATTTGTACATCAAAATCTCTTTATATCAGATTTTTATCTTTCTCTGGTTTATCTGTCAAGCATCATGACAGCTGTAACATTGCTGAGCTTGATACTGGTCTGTGTCTACAGAAAAGAAACTTAAACTGTAAGCATTTCCAGTTTTTCCCTTGAAGGATGCTATTGGTTTGCAAGCTCCTTTTACAAATCCTGAAGACTTAGAGACTTTGTAAGGTCCATATTTCTGTCATATGTATTGTTTAATAGGTGCCCAGGAGAAGGGTGATTACTGGAGCAGTACATTTGATTGTAGGGATAGAAAAATATTAAGATCACGTCACATCAAAACATAAATCGACCAGGATTTTGGCACTGAGAAAAATTCCATAAAATTTCATTTTTTTAATCTACCTTGCCCCTACAAATATATTTAACTTAATTTCCTGGGTTCCAACCTTTTTGCTAATCTTTCATTTCAAATCAAGTTTAACATGCAAAAAATAGTTTTTAAGTATCATAGTTAAAAATGTCAAAACATATTATCCAACAATTTTTCACTTTCCCATATGAGGATTGCTGAAGAAAAGACACCACATTTATAACCATATACATAGTGAGGCATCTAGTTTAATCAATTTGATGTTGTAGAAAAAAAACTCCAGAAATATCATCTAATTCTCGTTTGCCTTACAGCCTGAGTCATTGCTTGTGAAAAATGAATATGAAATGACACTATATGAACGAGTAAGCATGCTCAGCAGCCCAAATCTGGAAGTTGATAGCATGGCTAGTCTTACACTGGGGTTACAGCACCTGATGAGCATCATGTCAACCTCATACCAATCCATACACAGGTAAAGCCATACCTTGAACCCCACTCAAAAGATACTCCGTTAGCCATGTTGCTGACAAGCCTTGTTGAGAAGTCAAAGACTGGACAAACTTGGAGAGTGAACTCTCTCTGATCATCCACATGGTCCCATGAAACCCAGCAAGGCAGAAAGGTGCTCTGTGGAGAAGCTGTATGGCTGCTGCTTGCTGTGTTAAACATGGATTCTGTGTCTACATCTGCTACACAAGAACCTGTTACTTGTATAAATACGTCCTCTAAATATTTTAGGGAATGGCATTTCTGCCCCACAGCCCACCTTATGAGGATAATGCAGATAATTTGCAGAAATGAGATTTCAGACTAAGCATTGCAAGAATGTGCTACAGAAACCCGATCGCTGGACTGCTATTTATCCGATTAGGAAGTACAGTAGGGTTGTGTGATCTGAACAGCTCACTTTCCAGAGCTCCCAAAGAGCTAGTTACAGAAATAGCTATGACTTAACAGCTATTTGACACATACTACTTAGCTAGTAATTTAAATACCAATTGAATTAGTGAAAATCATCACTCGTGCAGAAAGGTAATATTTGCAAGATTGATAATTTTGTCCAAATTATTTGGCCTATGCTAATCTCTGTTATCCGACCACTGCAGTTATCTTTCCCTCCAGGGAAACAACAGGCTAGTTGCTCTCTAACTGCAAGCTGACCTTGAGGTGTAGAAGCTAATGGCAACAGCTATGCAAAAGCTAACACAGGCTCCTGGGGTAGAGCATCCCCAGCAAAACAGAGCTGTGGTTATTACTTGGGTGTCGCATTGTAGCCCTGCTCTCCTGACTGCAGTTCCACTCCAGCACCTCTGCACTGAAAACAGCTACTGCTCTTTAGCGATTGAGTTTCTGTTTTGGCTGCAAAAGAGAAAGCATTAAAAATTATCCACCAGAGATAGTGTTTCATTAGCCAGTGGAAGTTCATTGTGAATCTCTCTTGGATCAAACAAACACTAGCCAGCCAAATTCTTCATGCAGCTTCGGCCTCTCTTTTCTCCAAAACGTGACCCTTATTTATATCAAAATAACAAGAAAGAGTGCCTAATACCATGACTCAGAGACAAGCAACCTGATTCTCACTCAGATTTGGTCAGAAAGTGTTACCTAAGTGTTATCAGGGAATGCCTTAGCTTTAATTATCCATGATCACAAACTGAGCTGGTGGCATTAGAAGGGGTACAGTAGGTGCTGTGACCATCTGCTCCATATGTTGTATGTCTGCATGCCACTGAAGAGCTTTGGATGGCCAAATTCCTGTGCACGTGGATGAGAGTATTCAACCTGCATGGAGTCAAAACCTGCTCGGCAAGGAGACACCATCTTCCCCAGGACAGGAGAGGACTCTGCCTCCTCATACACATCTGGAGCAGGGGCTGGCAAGGAAGGAGACTCAGACCCATCCTCAGGGATTTGAGCCAGCGCAGTGACATGGGGCTTCCCCCTCTCCTCCTGGGAGATCTCCCATGCTACGTGCAGATCTGCAGGAGAGGGAAGCCAAAGCTTTGTCCTTGCTTTACAAAGGGGGTGGGTATTTGGCACAGTCCAGGGAACAAATGACTTTGGAGTTGTCCTTTTCTGGATTTTCCTACACAAGGGAGTGAGTTAGACAACATTCTTGTTTATAAAAGTCTCCTATTCTGTCATTCTTCTGTACAGAGATTTATGATAGAAAATATAAGGTGTCATGGAAACTTGTTTTTGCAAGACGAATTCAGAAAACTTGAAGAAGAACTGGATTGCATTTCCAATTATGGTGGCTATATCCTACCCTCAGTTGCCTCCCCTAAATTCAAAGTAACTACCCTGTGAAAGCAGAGTTATTTTATATACCTATAGGGTGACAGGAAAAGTTCTGTCTCATGATATTCAGAGTCACAGCATTTCTCTAATAACCTTCAGTTGCATTTAAATCTCTTTTCTAGTAGTCCAACAGGATGGATGTTGTTCAGGGAGTGATAAGTCTGTAAATAATTTCTTTGTTAAAAAGAAGTACTAGTCTCAGTAAGTTCCCAACCTGCAGTGTGGTGAGTGAAAAATTCACTCATCAAACCTTTTGTCCTATATTTCTTTGAATTTTGCAAAAGGAGCACTCATTATTTGTTATTTGTACATTCCACTGTGACAACTTCCGGTGCCTCGTGTGGTACAACCCACATTTAGCCTCATATGGTGCTATTGTATTGAAAGACTATCATTTAATGACCAGCATTTCTGCAGCTGCAGTTTTCCCTTTTCTCTTGCAAGTGCATCAAACTCATTCCTAGAAGAGATAGAGGATTCTGACATTAGAGTGCATACATTGGGCGGGGGGGAGGGGGGAAATAAGCAGGCAAAGTTCCCACCAGCTCTAAAAAGAATACTCACATGCTGTACATAGTCCAGACTTGACTCCTTCCTGGCCTTTATTTGCAATTCAAACAACAACAATAATAAAACAAACCTCAGCCAAAGTTTTCTTTCCAAACTTGGCTAGGATTTCTCTGCATGAACCTCCCCCGTCCCAGCCCCTTGTTTGTTCTCTTTCAAAGAAAAATTCTTCTTATATGCTAGCTGGAGCCAACAGGATCCACCTGCCAGCATGAGGCAGCTCTGTATTTTTGTGCAGGACTGTAGTACCTGAGCAGAGTAGGACTAAGCAAAGTTGCTCTCCTCGTGCTCCCTGTTACAGACCTTACCCAGTTCCTGTGTCCATTTCTTAAGGACAATATACAAAATCAGAAAAAGCAGCAACAGAACTGAGAACACTTCTCTGAGAGAAATACGGAGAGCTGTGTAAATTGTTTTTGTTTATGAAAGAGAACTTCATCAAGCATGTGGATAACTGTTTGCAAGGCATCGTACAGGGAGAGGGTATCCTGTACCATGAAGATATTTAATCAAGCAGACTGAGATTTAATGTCTAGGTATTGAAGCTGAACACTGGGGTGAAAAACAAATATTTTTAATATCAGGATTAACATATTCTCAGATAACTCACAAAAATGTGTGGTAAATGGCATGTCATAGGAAATCTTTTAGCCCCTTGAGAGGCTGTGCATCTGCATGCAGAAATTCCTGAGAAAATTATGTGTAGAAAGTAGTAATCAAAACCAGATGGCTCGGAAGTACTGTTCCTTGCCTTTGAAATGATGACTGGTCCTCCTCAAACACGCTGTCAGAGATAGTATCATGGAATATCAAACCAGCAATATGACATTGCTCCTTTATTCTAGGTTATGGTCAGTGTTTTTATTGCTGATTCCACTCATTAGCCATTTCATATTCTTCACTCTGGGACAAAAAAGCTGAGGTCAGTATGTTAATATGCTTCAAGGAGAGGTGCCCTGGCATTGCCCCCACTTTGAGTGTGGTTGAGAAGTGAGTATTCCCAGAAAACACGAAAGAAAGATCAAAGGTCTTCCTTATCAGCTGGAGCGTTCAATGGCTTGTGTTAGCATTTTACAACATTGTCGCAGTACTGATGAGGGATGAAGTGAGAGGTCCTGTCATTGTGCCCAGGAATTTTCACTCTGTGACCAGAGTTTTGACATACAATACGAACAAAGCAGTAGGGAATGAGGGTACTGTGTACACGGACCCCTTTTCTGTGGGACTTATTCCTCTCCCCTTTAAAAAAAAAAAAAAAAAGCCCCAAGCCTCTAGGAAGCCTCTAGGTACTATGAGGACCTCTTCTCACAGCAGGTGTCCTGGACAGCCTTATTTCATGCTCCAGAGGAAGGATGTGAGGCCTGTAGGAGTCAACACTTCTGCATAAAGTGATTCCTATCTGACCAGGGAACTCTTCAGGATGAGGAAGTCTCTTCTCAGACAAAAGGCTGTTCATTTCACATTAAGTTTTAATTTAACAGAGGAGTTGCTTGCTTTCTTCAGAGGAGGGGAACATGTTCCATGAACAAAGACTGTCTGCAGCCATTAACTTTGGCCCCACTAAGCGAAAGGTCAGGTTTACTTCTAATACACTGTGCCTGCCAAACCTTTTTTCCCTTGTTCCATTCTACTGCTTTTCATCAACTCACTCTTATTATAATTCATCCGTGAAATAAAAGGAAGAAAAAAATCATTCCTTTAAAGCACAGTTAATTCAAACATCATCATGCAAGAAGGAAATCAAACAATAGCAATCAAATCTAGGCATAAGCTTCTTTCTTTGACCAAGAAGAACACGTCCCACAGCTATAACAGGACAAGATCAGATATTTTTCTAAGACCCCAGCAGTTAGCAACCAAAAAGCATGACAGTTTTAAAGGATGGAGAAATTTGGACTGGAATTAGCTACAACTTGCTTTCAACATAGTGGAGGAGTAATTTAAGATTTATTTTTGTCACCAGATTTTGCTCTGAGCAGCCTAGATTTTGGCAATACAGCAAATGACTAGTCCATTAATGACATTCTAAGTAGTCTTTGCTTTTACATTTTCTATTTTTTGATAAACAAGAATATTTTGACAATGATAGAGATATAAACTCCCACAGGTAGATTCACTTAGTGAAAGAAATCCCACAGGCCGTCTGAGAAATTTATTTGTGTCCAAAGGAATACAGTCTTAAGATTCCTGCAAAATCCTGCAAAATGAGAGATTATCTCACACTTGAGTATATTCCAAACTTTGCAGAGAGTAAGTCGGGCCAGTTTTGGCTTTTGGGGTGTATGAGTAGCATCTCTAACTCAGCTCAAAGACAGAAGGACATCATAGGTCACTTTGGTCTGGTGCCGACTTGGCTCCAAAACTCACTGCAATTAGTAGAAAGACTGTGTTTTCTTGGAAACTAATGCAAGTGGGTCTGGGCAGATGGCTTGTTAGCTGAGACCTGTGCAGCCTGCAGGAGCTGATGCTCCATCGGTGGGTGAGCTGTTCTGTGGCATCTGTATCCTGAGAAGTGTGAAAAGGCATTCAACTGATGTGCTGACTGAATTCTACTTCATCTGGCTAGAGGACAGCCATGCCAATAGTATCGCTCTTATCAGAGAGCAGGATTTGGCCCCAGAGAGAGGAATATGAGTGAAAAACAAGGACACTTCCAGCCCTTTGCTTAGTCACAGAAGCTCACCCTGCGCAAGCTCACCTGAAAGAAGAGACACGGCACCTCCATGCTGAAGGATAATCCATCTGAGCTAAACCACAAGCCAAGCCACAAATACAAGACAGGGACAATGAAAGGCAATACACCCATCATAAAACTGAGATATAGCAATGACACTGAGGAGGTTGTTTTCTCAGCAAATAAATCATCAAATCCCAGCTTTCTTCCCCTTTAGAAATAGGTTGCTTTCAGCCGTAGGCCTGTTATTCCCAGGTTCAGCTTGTTCTGCTCAGTTTTGTTTGTTTCTATGGTTCGTTTGTAGTTTTTCTGAAGAGGATGTTAGCACATAGACACACACACAAAGTGAAAAAAAAATGTTTTGCTTTCTGGAAACCCCATGGCTAAGAACAGCTAAAATGTCAGCTGCCAGTTTGTTTAGACATGACAAGGCATATGGCTAGACATGGACACAGCTGAGACCAGTTCTATTCCTTTCTTGTTATTATATAAATGTCTTCTGAAAAAAAGAAAGAAGAAAATCAGCAAAGCGTTGGACTGGGGAGGCTTAGCATTTCTAGGTCTAGTCTTCTCTTACTATTTCCTTTCCAGATACGTATTCTCCCTACAAACAAAACTGGAGTTTACCTATATCCTCTTTTCCTCTCCATTTCTTAGTTTTTTAAAATAATTTGGATTATTCCTTCTTCCCTCCTTGTACTGGTGTTATTCAAAAGGACTGGATCGAGAAAAAAAGGAGAGGTCTGCCCAGTCCTTTGGTCAGCTCACATCCTGAACCCACTTGTGACAGTGGAGATGGAGATGATAACTTCAAGTCATGATTCTTTGCTCCTTTACTTGTGTTTATAGCCCTTGCTGACTGGAAGGGTGAAGCAGGGAATGCCCCTGGGAGGTGAGGTCTGTGCATCCAGCAGGACAGGGGTCCAAGCCAAACCCCAGGATAGATAGCATTTCATCCTTGGTTGTTGAAATGATCTTAACTTCTTATTATGAGTCCATTAAAGGAGAAACTTGGTGCTAAATGGGAGAGTAGGAACAAAGTGCTTCTTTACATGAGCTATTTATTGTGTGACTAAGGTTGTCTTGCACCAGCAAATGAGAGACAGTGATACATGCAACCTAGGAAGAAGATGCTGAAGACCTTCAAGGTTGGAGAATACAGGTGGAGAATCCTGACTGATAACAGTTATCATGGTATCACTTTTATTTCCCTAGATAGTCCAGCACTGTGATAGGACCAGGTTAGTTACCTGGCCATTGCTGCCCTTAGTGGGTTAAAGCATTCAGCCATCACAGTGGCCAAAGCAAAGGTGGCTGGCTCTTTACCTGCTATTTGCCCAAAGACCTGCAGAAGGCAGAAGCAGCTTCTGCCCCTAAAGACTGCTGAACACAGGAGGCCAGGCACCACTAAAATGCAGGAGGAGACGGAGCCAAGAGGCTGTAGCAAGAAGGTTCCTCAAAAGGTCTGCCATCACAGGATCCAAACAGATACAGGAATTACAGGAGGACACCTGTTATCAGAGATTATGTAGCTCAGTGGAAAAAACCTTAAAATACACAGAGAAAGTTATCATGCCTCACATGTGAAACTGCATAAAGAAATATGAAAGTTCCTAGCAATATCCATTTTATGTGTGTGTACAAAATCAGAACTGCCACGTGGAATGAAGAAAACAAGATGTGTCATTTCAAAGGTTATATGAAGGTGCTATAGAGCCGCTAGCTCTGAGAGCCACTGCATGCTACAGCTGGTCACTTCCCCCACCAAGGAGCCCAGGGCTGATGGCTGGTAAAGTGAGACAAGGGTAGTGCAGGAAGTAACTGGTGCATGACCTTTAATTCCTCAGTTAGAGGAAATTGCCTGCAAGAATGCTGGAGAAATTAAAGGAATTAACTTTGTTCTGTTAATGCTAGATCTATGAAACTAGTTCTTTCAGGAAAGCACGCAGCAATTCTTGTAAACAACCAATGGCTTTAAAGGTATTTAGCTAGAAGTCTGGTCACCTTCCATCCCACTTTGCCTGACCTTGAACCTTAATTAGAAAGTCTGTGATTCATGACTGAAGAGCATAATTGCATAAAACAGAGGAGAAAGGCATCCAGACATAACTGGATTTACTCTAAATGTGAATGTTTGTGCATGTACTGATCAGCATCAGGATAATAAGGCAGTACATTCCAGATCTCTGTATATATTAGTGCAAAGCACTCAGCCCCAGGTGGTTTCTGAATGGAACAAAACCCTGCTCTCAGCCTGGAACTGTTAATTGTTAACTACTCAGATAGGCTTACATTCCTCTTGCTTCACAAATTAAACCCACTTGTCATCTGTTATTGATTTCATAGCTTTTACATTCAGGGAAGAAAAACAGACTAGGGAACAGAAAAAAAAATCTCTGTCAGGATCTGCTCCACTGTGTGTGCCATATAATAACAGACCTATGGACAGCCAATCCCTTCAGCATTGTCCAGCCTCCTTGTCTTTTGCTCTGGCTGCAAAACGGCAGGGAGAAAAGCGGCTGTGTTTTGCAGAGGCAGATGAGCTCTGATGGGAAAACCTTCCTCGTGTAGCCCCCTGAGTGAGTCTTCACTTTGTCCAAGTAGCACGTATGTGGGCAGCACTGAAATGCAGTTGCTGAATAGCACAGTATAAAGTTTAGTTCAATTTTATTTTGGCACTAGGATCCACACTTCTCCTTCCCCATGCACCTGCTCATACCATGAAGAGAACAGGAGGTTTATTTTCCAGTAATTCCCCTCCATTATGGAGCAGCTTCTGCTGCTGTGTGTACTCTCTTTGGACCCTGGGGACATTCTGCAGATATCTGGCTTCTTTGAGCAGAAAGTTTTGAGTACAAAACAAAGGTTGCTCTTCTGAGAAATGTTGCTGCAGCCTTTGAGAGTCAGGATCCTGCCCATGATTTTCTGCAGCAGATTTTTTTAAACATTTTTTACAAACATAACTACAGAATTTCTGAATTCAGATTCAATCCAACCACCAGTCACCCTGCAAATGCAAACATCCCTCCTACCGATCAATGCACACAGTAATGCGCTTTTACTTTCACGAAGTCCAAGGACCAACACTCAAGCCCTCAGTCCTTTACAGCAAGGAGGTAGGACACCAACCTCCTGATAGTGCAGAGACTTGCAGCATGGCCTCTCCTCTCTACCCTCACACTCTTGGTATTTCTAGAAATCCAGGATTTAATCCTTAAAATGAGATACCATTTCTGTAGGTGGAATGGGCCAAACAGAGATGGTACCAAACAGCGTGTTATAAACTGCAATACTTTGGAGATGGCTTTTGAGGTTGTATTTGGCCTGTAATTAAGATTTGATAAAATACAGCATTTATGAAGCCTAAATGCACTAGGAATATCCCTCCTCTGATGAAGCAGGTAACTTTTTTAGGTATAGAATCACAGAATGTCTGGGCTGGAAAGGACCTCCAAAGGTCATGTAGTCCAACCCCTCCGCCATAAGCAGGGACATCTCAAACTAGATCAAGCTACTCAGAGCTTCCTCTAACCTGATCTTGAATGTCTCCAGAGGTGGGGCCCCCACCACCTGTCTGGGCAACCTATTCCAGTGGTAGTACACCAATACTGTGTACATTTCCCAGACAGTACAGCATCAAGAGAGGGGGGGGAAAAACGAAGAGATGAAGTCAAAGACTTAAGCAGAAGTAAACCAATACTTTAACCACAACCAACACAGTAAATGTAAAGCCAGCAAAAGTGCATGGTCAGAGAAAAGACACCATTGTCTGTGTAGTACTATCAAGCTGCTTAAGCTAGTTTAGTAGTCTCAATACCAACTGCAGGGTTTCTTGTAATACAGGGGGACAAATTTTTTTCCAGACATTTCTCCTTTCTTGAGAAACCTTGCTATGGGCTCATTTGTTACCTTCTCCAGTTGCTTTCTGGGGTCAGAGACCCAGAAGGAGAACACTACCAAATCACAGGTCCAGACTGGAGGTCTCTTCAGTCTGTCATCATGGAGTGGTTGTCTGTGACCACCTCTGGTGTAACCATGTGATTTTCAGTGACACAACTGTCAAGTAGAGCAGCACTGTAACAATGCTTTAATATTTTGAAAATATTTTACCTTTGAAAGGAACTAAATTAATCATGTGGACAGGGTGTTGACTTCTGTGCATGATGAGATCCTGTGTACCTATGAAGCAGCAAATGCAAATGGGTGATGATATTCTGCTGAAGAAAAGGATGGTTGGACATTTTCAGGATAGTTTGAGGAACCAAAGCTCTCTTTCAATTGTTAACTGTTTCAGATACCAGTTGCTTTGGATAAATTAATTTGAACCAAATTTGTTTGGTCCAAAATCTTTGACCAGAACTGACAAAAATCATATATCTTTCTGAATGCTTGCCATCTACATGGAATTGTTATTTGTGTTTGGACTTGGCAGCACATAACAGACTACCTGGCAATATTATGTAGGGAATGAGATCAATGGGTTAATATTCAGGTGCAGAGGATGATGCCACCATTTCCTCCTCTGCCGATTAGCTTGCTCTCGAGGCCTGCTGAATGGTAAAACAGATGCTCCAATGGATCAGAGCACAAGTCCATTACTGTCTGGCAGCTGTCCTTATTTCTGTCTTAACTGTGCACTGCAGGAGCAAACTGTTAGTGCAGAGCTCTCAAGAGAAGAGCATTGAAGAGGAAGGTCATTAACCTCTATTGTGTTCCCCAGAGAGCTCCTCCCTCCTAAAGGTTAATTTAGTAGTTTCATTGTTTTGCACTTGCTCTATCCCCAAAGGGGAAGAGCACAGATGACTTCCCAAATCAACAGGAACCTAATGAAAATATGCATACCTTTGGAGGCATCTCTGTGTTGCTCAAAACTTCCAGCTATCCACTGTGCAAATCTAAAGTAACCCCAATGCTGTCAATGGATGAAATCTTTGACAGGTAAAGCCACTAAATCTCACCAGCTTCCAGACAGCATTCCAAACTCAGACTTGGTATGACTCTGGCCCTGTGATCTTGACAGACAGGAGAGATTCCCATGTGTCTTTCTCTCCCAGGACGAAATGATGAAGATGCCACATCTCTTCTTGGACAGTATCTCTTTTCTTCACCAGTGAAACCACTCTGGCAGTTTGATCTGGAAGGTGAAGGCTTCAGTAGATTATTGCTGTAAGATTGTAATGTTATATTAATATTTTTTTTTTTAAAAAAAAAAAAACACATTTACTAGTTGTCTTCTACATTGGCATGTGTTTATAGTTTCATACCACCGTCAAAGGGTTTTAAAACCAGCTTTATCTACTCTGACGTGCCAAATCAGGAAGAGGTGTTGGCAATTTTGTGGTGACATTTGTAAAGACAGTAAGGGGTACTGATGGACTTCTTGATGTACCTCTGACTCAGCTGTTGTGCAAGATACACGGGGCTCAAAAAAGAACTTTGAATACTTGTGTCAAGTAACATTCCTTATTTTTGCAATAACAATAAATGAGGCAGGGAGCTGCAGTGAGTGGTCTTGAGGCTAATGTGCCTGAACATTTTGTTTAGCAGAGGGACTAATATTTGGCCACAAAATTCATGCAGGCAAGCTGCTTATTCTGACTGTTGTAAAAGAGTTTTCTAGCTGCATATCCCTCAGTTCTGGTTCCTGATTTGAGGCAAAGTCTGGATGCAAGACTGCCAGACATCCACTCCTATATTTATTCTAATGCATGTTCCCATTATCACTGCAAGCCAGCTTTAGAGCAGGCTGAAGACAAAAGTTACAGTGCCATCTTCACATCTCCTCCAGCTCCACGTTCCTGCCCTCTGCTCTGTGCCTAGAAAACTCTCTCGGGCAGAGTTATATCTCTGTCAGGCTTCAACCAACTTCTTATGCCAGTGTCAGGGAATATAAAATGTGAATGCAAAACAGCATTACTCTAAAAGCAGGGAAGAAAGTCCACTTCTCCTGAGGCCTGTAGAGGTAAGATCATCATCTGAGTCAGGGGAAAACTGCAATTATAGGGATTCTTCAGTATAAGATAGATGTTTGGTCAAAGCTCATTTTATGGCTAAAACTATCTGGACTAGATTATGAAAGGCTGCACGCACTCACATGCGCGTGTAAGTGTGTGTCCTTGTGTGTACACAGGTAGAAAAGACCAGAAGAGAGAGTGAGCTTTCTTGCAGAGGAGCGAGTCACAGTGTGGAGAGAGTGGTGAAGGTGAGATCGGTGCTCCAGCCGCTGCCTCGCTCTGCAGCCAGAGCAGGGACAGGGCAGGGACAGGGCAGGGACATGGTGAGCTGTCACTTGAGTGCATTCTGCCCACGCTAGCTAGGCATGGCTCAGCTGTACTGTCCCCAGGAGCCTGTCAATGTGCACACGCGTGCTCACACACAAATACAAAAATACACACACATTCAGTGCACGCCCTCTCTGGTCCGCATCGCGTCTTAAAGCCACAGTAGAACACTACATTGCTGAGACAATTTTAAAAGATAGTCGGCCAAATTGTTTCCTAACAATCATAGCTTATTTGCTTTCTTCCCTTATTTGCAGCTTGAAAGCTGCCCAGACATGTGGGACGCTCAAGACTGTATAGCTGTGACTCCCCTGTTTGGAGAGGCGGCTCCTGGGGAAAAGATATCTTTCACTCTCACTCTTCAACCACTGCGCTGCCTCTGCAGGGAGGTACATCCCAGGGGACGGAATGACCTTAGACTTGTTCTTGCCATCACTGCTGAACAAGCACTCATAGAAGTTACTAGCCTGGCCTGCAAGGATGCACTCGTGCTCTGAGCCTTGTACTCAGTGCAGGTGGAATTTTGTCTGCTGGTGCTGGTTTCTAATACCTCATCCATTTTCTCTCTGATGACTTTACCTACTTCACCCCTATTAAAGGAGTTTCTTTTCTCATTTCTTTTCTTTTCTTTTCTTTTCTTTTCTTTTCTTTTCTTTTCTTTTCTTTTCTTTTCGTTTCTTTTCTCTTTTCTTTTCCTTTTCTTTTTTCTTCTTTCCTTTTCTTTCCCTTTTTTTTTTTCTTTTCTCTTTTCTTTTCCTTTTCTTTTTTCTTCTTTCCTTTTCTTTCCCTTTTTTTTTTTTTTTTTTAATATATCCTGAAGGCAATAACCAGCAGAGTCCTGCTCTGTGAAAATAGACCCAAGTTTCAACATGCATTACTTCTGTCCCATTTTAGAACTGTTTGCCTCCAGCCTAGTGACTTGCTGCAGCTAGCCTGGGTTTGTGCAGTCACTAATTTAGATTTTAAAATTACAAGAGTCTAAATACATTTATTGATTCAAAACCTGAAAAACTTTGGCATCCAGAGAGGAGCTGCTGTTAAATGACTGCTATCAGTGTATCTGTGTGTTAGTGGTTCGGTTTCCATCTTAATTTGATCAGCTCCAAAACCTATTCCATCACTTTCTGCCATATGCCAGACACTCTACTCATTTGTGCCAGTTTATGGGCATAACATTGGTGGCTTTATGGCAAAAAGCTATTCTGAGAGTTCCTGAAACAAAGCTTTAATGATATATGGCTGCCAAAGTTAGCTGTTTCACAGCTGTAATAGCACACTCGAGGCTGCTTGGCAGCCAGGCTATCTTTGTTACTGTATGAAGTGAGGTGTGAGTGCCTGGAATGCTACAGGCAGTGAGAGCCATCGTGGGTGGCAGCTGCCTTCAGAGTCCTTGAAAGGATATGCTGTGATAACTTGATAAGGTGTTTGCATGTGTTAGAGGGCATGACATCCATGCAAGGCTGGGTAATTAGAGCACAATTTTCTTTGGACGCGAGGTGCTCCAGATTGCATAGAAATTGGGTGGAAAATATGAAGCATGCTGTGTTTTTTTCGAGAGGGCTCTAATTATTCCATGAGAAGTAGACTTCCTGCTAATGTCTGATTCAGTTAATATGTTTATGCAGTCTTTTACACTGCCCCTCAACTTCCCCAATCAGGATACATCGCGTTTTGTTAGAGATCCTGACAATCATGACACTGGGATGTAGGGTGACTTTCCCAGTCTCGGGGCTGGTCTCTGTAAATCTGGTGTAAATCAGCAAGAATTCCACAGACATTATTTTGGTGTAAATATGGGAAGGTGACATGAGCATTAGACATGTTCTTCATATGCTTTGCATTTATGTGCAGCTAAACACTCCAGATAGTATGACAATTTGGCCACTGCAAATGGCATTGTCCCCTTTCTCCCTGCCCAAAACATGTCCATATGTTTCTTGAACAAAATTTTCGCTTTTGTCCGCAACAGGTGAAGCCTTTTACACAAAGGAATGACACAAAACAAATTCTTCTCCTAATCAGATGCTCTCCCCACTCTGCTTGTCATCAGCAGAAAGCCCCCGCAGCCCATCTGTGCACTCAGGAGCCACTCAGCTTCTTGTTACGTCACAGTGGTTCTAGTTCATCGTTATCAGGCAGGGCAGCTCCCTTTTGGTTAAGCCCATAGGATCCTGTATCTAAGGGTTTATGTTAGTGCGCATGAAGATGATTCTCCTCTCAACCAAAGCAGTCTGTGAAGCTATGCTAGCACAAGGGAGTGAGACACAGGTCTCATACATAGTGCGAATACTGGCATTCCCTGGAGAGGGGTAAACAGCATGCCCAGCTTCTTTAAATTGCCTCTAGCCAGTCAGATGTTCTGTGGCTGCATTTTCCAAATAACTGAGAAAGCTGATTTTAACATGGGTCTGGTTTTCAGAAATGGGCATTACACCATATGACTGACAGACATGCCAAAATGAGATGTGTATCCCATAGTGATAGAGTATTTTAAGACTGCATCCTGCCCCTGAAGAACAAAGCTAACACACATGATGAACAGGGTTTGGTCCCATTTCCTCTTTTTGAAACCTCGTACATCATAAGTCCAAGATCTCAGGGTTTCTTTCCATTATGATTCATTTGTCTAAATTCCACTGAAGGTGTTAAGTTGTGACAACTCAGCAAGAAGAAAACAAGCTCTTAGTGATTGTCATGTTATGAAGGATTAAGTTATTTAATTTTGTCATTAAACCAGGGATACAAACCAAATATGTTTGGTTTTGAGATCAACACAGATGCTGAACATGTTATCGATATTGGTGAACCATTGTCATGGTAGGAAACTGAGAGGAGTGATTTCAACTGTGGTACATGTAGCTTGTAGCAAAAGCTGCAGTGCTTAAATTTGACAAGAAAAAGCACATACTGTTTTGCGTGTGACTGCGTTTTGGTTCAAATTATAGTATGGTAACAAGGAATACAAAATCTCTCTCTCCATTCCAAGAAGTCTCCAGCAAGAGGGAAAACTGCAAACCCCAATCATTGATAATTTTTTTTTTTTTTTTTTTTTTTTTTTTTTTTTTTTTTTTTTTTTTTTTTTTTTTTTGTCTAGAAGCATTTACAAGATATTTCTCTCTTTAGTACAGGCAAATTAGGGCCAGACCAATCACACCTAGAATAAATGCTCTTCAGGACATCTTCTAACAATACTATTAGTGATCTTCTGTCTGTAGTGGTGCACCAAAACAAGCTATTGCCAGGTAAGGCAGGGTGTGAGATGAACTCACAACACTGCACTTGTAGACATGATCAGGCCACTGCAAGCGCAGAGCACCTTACTGCTGTCTCAGAGCAGTAACAGATGCTTCACACTTACTGCAGGCTTTTGCAGTGCATAAACTAAGTGGCATGCTTTACATTCACATCTTTCCTTATCTTCCACATTGTTCTTATGCCCAAAACTTGAATATTTTTCCTAGCAGTTTCCTAATCCACTGCTGAATAATATGGTGCATTGTGTCCCAGCCCTCCAGGTTATTTCAGGATGTTGCAGAGTGGGTGTAGCTGGAGATCTCGGGCACAGGCTGCAAAAGTGAACAGATATTGAACTGAGGTTGGATATAGAAACCAAGAACGGAGGTTGGATCAGAAGTCAAGGAGCATAGGACTGAATTTCCAAAATTCAACTAAAGAACTCTGGAATTCAACACTTTTATTGGACTGATGAGTCCATGCCACATAATCAAATGGATTGTAGTTGCTCAGTTGCCCTTAATGAAACTGTTATTATCCTTCCTGAAGTTCCTTTTGTTCTATGTGTGGGTAACCTGATAGATGAAAGGGGAAATAAACACAACAGATCTGCCGAAGTTTCTCAGATAAGCTGAGAGAAAGTTAATTTTTAACAGGTAGTTTATAAATAGACTTGCAAGTTGCAGCAATGCTGGTCTATTGATGCATATTGGAACTTGCAACTCCAGTATAAAATACCTCAAGAACTGAAAAATCACTGAAAAACTAAACTCCATCTCTCTCCTGGGCTATGCATTAGCATTGTGTTTCTAGGTGAAAATTTTCATTTTATTTCTTCTCCTATGTGAACAGAAATCTTGACATTGTAGGCTTTGCTATGCAGTCTTGCCGGTTGCATGCAGAGTGAGAGAGTGGGTCAGACCTATGTCAAAACTCGTATGGTTGTTTATCTTTTATTTCTGTTTCCAGTAATCAGGATTATGATGGCTGAGTTTCATTCCTGAATCCAGGTCCTGGGTGACTGGGTAGCATCTTTCCCAGGGAATTCAACACTAAATTACAGAAACACCAAGGCATGAAGTGGTATTTTTGTTCATTGCAGCTATTGGAGAATTATTTGTTATTTATTATTATTACTGCACAGGAGTAGTCAGTTTTCTTCTTAGTAAGAGGAAGACACTGCCTGAAGAACATCAGTCCAGTGAAAATTCAAGTGTTTAATCATGTGACATGCACAACTGAACTGAGATGTGGAAACACTTAGAAATGATAGTTAAACCAAGAAATTAATGAGGTGATGAATCTTGGTGTGCATTAGATTTATTAGATCCCAGTCACCTGGGAGCTATTTAAATTAATTAAAATAATTTTGTCAACAGATGAAGGTAGCAAGTAATCATTCATGGTATGGCTGTTATTCAGAGAGTGGTTGGGTTCCTGTCTTGCCTGTTCCCCTGCCACATGGAAAACGTCATTTGAAATTTGTGTGGAGAGGCATGAGCAGAAAAATTGGTCTCCTGGGAATTTACTTTTTTTGATAGTCTGTGAAAAGGCCATTGCAGCCTCTCATGTGACTCTCCACTCATCTCCTCCGATAGCTTTCCCTTGGCCTTGTTCCCTAACTAAGCCAGGTGGCTGTGGGAAAGATGATTTTGTGCTGCTCCATTCTACATTTAGACACAGGCAGAGAGCAGAAGTGATACTATAAAAAGTTTCAACTCCAGTGAGAAGTTCAAATCTGCCGCTCATCCTGTAGAACCCTCTAGAGTGCTGCCCTTCCTCCCAAAACCCCCCTTTCCCCTCACACATAAGCAGGAAACATTCACAGAGTCTGAAACTGAGGTCACGCCTAAGCCCCAGCGACTTTTTTTTTTTTTGCAAGCTCTTTGTGTGCAATGAATAAAGCACTAATTATAGGTTTTTGCCTCAAGCTTTGTCAGAAGAGCACATGAAGAGACAGGTGGGGTTGTAGAGGGACGGTGGAGATGGGCAGCTGGAGAATCAGCAGAGTGAAGTGGTGTAAGTCACTGTCTCCATGCTCAGGTGGTACAGCTGTTGCCTGTAGGGAAGAAGCAGCCAAAAAAAACCCTCACAGACTGGTAAAGGACTTGAGAGGGCATGCTCTTTTTTTCCCGCTTGACACAGGTCCTTCCATGGGAGAAGGGCTTTGGGTATGGCTGGCTTGTCCAGATTTTCCACTGTTCATTAGGTTCCTGTTACCCTAATTTCTCCTCATTCAACAGAAAAAGTTGTGGAGTTGTAAAGGACAAAAACTTTTTAGGCATCTTTGATACTGCCTGTAAGTGCTCCATGTTAGGCTCCCATGTGATGAAAATCATGCAGTGTGTGTATGTGTGTATACGTGTAAGAAAAAGAAAAGAAAGTAATCACTTTGCCAACATATGAGTAGAATCATAACATAGAATCATAGACTATTGGAAAAGACCTTTAAAATCATGGAGTCCATCTATAAACCTAACTGGAACACCTCTCCTATGGAGACAGGCTGAGAGAGACAGGTTGATCAGCCTGTAAAGAGAAGGCTCCAAGGACACCTTAATGTGGTCTTTCAGTATTTAAAAGTGGAATAAGAAGGATGAGGACAGACCTTCCTGTAGGGTGCAACACAGCAATGGGACGAAGGGTGATGGGTTTTGAACTAAAAGAGGATAGATTCAGACTAGATACAAGGAAGAAATTTTTTACAATTAGGGTGGTGAAAAAGGGCAAGCTAGCACAGGTTGCCCAGAGAGCTGGTAGATACCCCATCCCTGGAAACATTCAAAGTCAGGTTGGGTGGGGCTCTGAGCAACATGATCTAGTTGAAGATGTCCATGCTCACTACAACAGGGTTGGACTAGGTGACCTCTAAAGATCCCTTCCAACCCAAAGCATTCTATGATTCTGTGATTCTCTCTATTGACTGTACCTGTTGTTTGCCTGCCAAAACTAGTATATGATGCCTAGTGATGCATACAGGTTAGGCTCCTGAATTTGCTGACAACCACTTACTTGTGCTGTGAAGCCATTTGAGTTGTGTGCACATCACATGTCATTTAGCTCTCAGACTAACTTGGATATGTTTCTAACTTCAGAATTAAGCATGATGCACTATTAGCTCTTAGTAACGCAAATGTGTGAAGTGGTCTCACTCTCTAACTCAGAAGGTTCAACACCTCTTGGCTAGACAAAGAGCATGCTAAGAATTTTCAGAGCAGTCAAGATTTAAAATACTTGATCCAGAGGTTATGAAGTGTTTTCTTTGCAGACTTGCTTTGATTAAATCTGTGTGTAGGGCATTGTTGCTTACACACTGTGTCCCTGTACCTCATTTTCTTTTGCGTCATGGCCACCACCAGGATTCATCTTTTCTGTCTCATGGGTGAATGTTAAAAAAGGTGGTGAAGGATGAAGAACTGCTGACATGAACGAGGCTGCAGTGGCTTTCTTGTTCAGTTGTAAAGTGACGTTTAATCTGACTTTGTCAGTGCCTGGGTGGTCTTGTCTATTAGTGTGTCTAAGAAAAAAATGTTCAGAGACAGAGTGAACTTGTATCCCTGGTTTTCCTAAAACATTTTAAATTCATGGCCTCAAGCACCAGAGGCCAGCTACTTTCTGGTATCACTGTAGCATCATTTACAGTATTGCAGCCAGACTAATTTTGCTATAATCATTAACCGTGTAGGACTGTTTGCTGCCTTCCACATAGACCTCAGTTATTTGCATTTCATAGATACAAACTTTATTCCAAATTGCAATTTTGTTTTTTAAACAACAGAGGAGACCAAAACAAGTTTTGAGATTGACAATTAGATTGGGTAATCCTTCATCTGTTGTTTTTAAAGCAGCTGCTATCCATGGGACAAGACATTTAATTGCTAGAGAGAACATCCAAACACTGGTGAATATAGATAGATCTGTAGCACACAGATCTAAAAATTCAGCAGGTGTTTCAAACTGCACTAAAAACTGGCCTAACAATGTTCCTATTCAGACTGATCCAAATACCTGTATCCATATGGCTTTGAACAGTTAGTAAAGCTCTAATACTAAAATATGCTTCTCTCTCCTATTGTAATTGCTCATTTTCAGCTATCTTTTCCTTTTTGAAAATTTCATATATGACAGAATGTCAAAGCTGGCAACAATAAATGTCTTTACATGGCTTCAGAAACATGATTATTCAAGTTTGGTCTTCTATTCCTAGCATCAGCAACAATAACAGTTATTTCAGAGAGTCAAGATTGTGTTCAGGTATGTGCTCAGCTTCGCTGGGTGAGCGAAGGGGTTGGGGAATAAGGTGTCAAGGATGTTCCTGTGAAAACCTGCACTGGCTTCTTTTTCTACTGTTTTGATAGAAAGTCCCAAATGTCCTTGTTATTTGGAGAGATGACAATTAATACTGCTCCATATGGTCCCAAAATAACTTTTAAAAAAATTTCTAAACACTGTCTTTACAGGAAACAGTTCTGGAAAAGTCTGGGTAATTGGTTTTATGAGGGATAGGTGGACACTGTAAAATGGACAAGCACTGTAACAGTTTCTGTGGCAGTAGGTAAAGAGGGAATTTCAGTTTCCTGAGCCCTGAAAAAAAAAATCATCTTCTAAAGAAAAACAAAAAAACAAACAAACAAACCAACCAAACAAACAAAAAAAAAGGTAAAAAAAGAAGAGGATAGCATAGACAGTTTGTTGTAGCTTTAACTGACTGAAATGTGAAGGATTTACTGAATTATTTAGTGCTTTTTGCCCCAATGGAATTTTATTCCATTGTCACAATAATTTTGGTTTTTGTGTTTAAGGTTATTTTGCAAATGAATCTGCAGTTTGATTTCCAGTAATGAACCAAGGCTCACTCAAAGTGATGTCTGTATAAAGGTAAAGAGAGGCATAGAGGCAGCTGAGAAAACTTCCATCAAGATGTCTCTCAAATGTTCATTATAATTTATCTTTTTTTTTCCCAGGTTGATTTATGATATAACTGTAAAAGATAAATTATTTCCCAAAGGCTTGATGTTACTGTTCTATTTTGGTTTCTGTATCCTCTTACTGTTTCATGGAGGGCTATTACTGTAGAGTTAAAATCAAGAAATAACACCTTCCTTTACCTCAGATAGGATTTTAGTAGTGCTTGCTTGAGGTGATATTAATGCATTTGGTGTTAGTTGTTCTGTTCAAATAGTTCACACTGCTGTTCATCAAATGTGGAAGAATTCAAGGTTTTTTGGAAGAAGGCTGATACTTACCTTCCCATAACAGCTTCAACAATGCAGATAAATGTTGCCTTCAATTTCTACAGGAAACTGAGCAGAAAAAACGTGAAGGAAAGAGACCACAGTTACTTAAAAAGGGAATGTCATACTTTAGAGAAAGACAAAAATGCTTTGTATTTAGCATTTGGAAAAAGAAACCGCAACAACAACAACAAAAGCAAAAAAGCAAGAAAACAGAAAAAGTCCCTAGTCCTAACAGTGAATAGTATGTTTGACTGACAGCAATATTACAGGAACCCACAACTACATAGGCAAAAATCAATCTTAGCATAACTGCAAATGTGCTAGCACTACCTATTTTAGAAGAACAAGATCTGTGCTTCTTGTCATTCCCATTCCCTCAGAAGGATTTTCTTGTATATTTGTCACTCAACTGACATTTTTACTTTCTACTGATGAGAGCTGACTGGCCTCGTTTCATCAAAAGAGTGGTTGCAAGAAGGATGCTTGCAAGTGGAGTATTTTTAATCATCAAAGAGAAACATTCTAGTTTTGTGTAGCAACTCTGTTTCAATATAAGCAATTAACTTACATCAAGAATTTGTTGGTTTTGTATCAGACAAGATTTTTCACTGTATCCAGGTAGTCTGGTTGCAACAGCAGCTATGGTTACTAAATATGTTTAGTTTCATTCTTTATGCTATCACTTGGATATAAGCAAGAGCAGAAAATAAATGCCACTAAGTTATACCACAACAATTAAATAAGTGAAACTCCTCTTTTATATTCTTATGAGTTCTTCAACATAAAAGATTAAATGAATATTGAAAATAAATTTAAAATCTGAGTCTTTATCTGATATTACTATACAAGTGAGCAGTTCTGTAGCAAACCTGGGCAGAGCCTTGCTAACACAAGGAAAGACCCTGGGGAAACTTCTGCTTGCTGAGAGACAGGAGTTGCTGGCTACTGGTCTGAATGAAGCTAATCTATTTAAAGATGGCATCTGGTAGTTTAATATGAAATGAGATCATCCAATTTCAGGTATGCAGAAACCATGGCAAAATATCCATAAGAACCTATGTTGGACACAGTTTCCCTAGGGGAAGAAGTGTGCTTACTTCCCATAAAAGGTGAGGACAATTTATGAGCCGGACATACATAAATAAGCAAGTTTCCCCTCTGTCTTGGGCTTTTTCACAAGCAGAAAAGGAGAAATATTGTTTTCACATGTAACAATTCTAGTTTTCTTGTTACTGTACATATGCTACTGTGTTAAAAGCTCACACAAGAAGGTGTTGCCAGAACTTGCCAGTTTGAAGGGTCCTGAGAGGGAAGCTGGAGGACTCTTAGTCTTCACAAAGCCCAAAGAAGCTTAGTCCTTAGAACTCATAAGCCTGCACGTCAAACACAAATTCTATGTTTGCTTTCTAACCTAGAAAATATGTGGTAATGAAGATGCCAAATTAGTTTATTGCTAATAGCAAAGAACATGTAAGTGGACTAGTTCTTTTTGCTGTGCCTTGCCCGTGCAGTGACTTGCAGGGATGCACAGACTGGCTGTGACTGAGCTCTTTCACACTCGTGAGCACAGAACCCCAGGTGGCCCAGTGCTTTCCTTGTTCTTCAGGACCTCTCTGCACTGCACTATACTATACTATACACAAGAGATAGATAAACCTGTCTCCTCAATTCCTTCTCCCACTTAATCTGTAACATATGCAGCATAAACTGTAGCTTAACTTCATTCAGGAATAGCTCCAGAATGATATATGGGGACAGGCAGTTTTCCTGTGTTGCTTCTGCCTCTGTCTTCCTGCATTGGTTCTAGGAGCAGCCACAAGAGCCTACAAGAGGCCCTGGCTCTCTACAGTCAACTCATCTTATCACACAGACATTGAGCAACTAACGCTGGTACTAAGCACAGCCTCAAGGGGCCCTCTTATGTCACAGGTTTCTGCAAGGTTGCTCTCCCTTCCCATGGCACACTGTTCTTGTCGTTATATTCTTGGCATTTCCTGAGGCAGTGTTAGTCCTGCCCTTAGAACAGCTACTGCTGAAACACCATTTTGTAGTAAGGTACTGCCATAGCCTTGAAAATCATCTCAAACCTGTCCTTTAGGCAGGAAATAGCCTGGTGCGCTGATCTGAAAGTAGTGCCTTTGATTTCCTCCTTGTAGACTATGAGGTCCCCCAGCAAACTGTCATGCAGGGGTGGCCCAGCAGTAAGTCAATGTGGTAATTTCATAGGGCTGAGTAAAAAAGGAAAACGCTGTCAAGCAAGAGGTGTTGAGTTTTGGACACTGTTTTTTCTTCGAACTGGGACAAAAAATAACATCCTCTTATATCCTCCTCATGGAAGAAAAATATTTGTTTCTAAAAGTGGTATTGAAATGGCTACCTTTCACTTTACTGTTTGCATCTATTACACAAGATATTGCAGAAAAATGGAAGTTGTTACACTGTCATTGGCATGAACTATCCTGCCTTCTTCAAACCAAAGCATTGCTGTGGTCCCCTGGGACTGTCAGCAGTCACTTGTTCTTGTGGAGCATCTCAGTTCAGTGCTGCTTCAGTAGCATTCACAGGTGGAGAACCACTCAGAAAACTTTCAGCCATGGCTAATCACAGATACCTCCTGATTAAAGACTCTTTCACTTTTTGAGTTTAATACACTTTCACAAATGTACACAAAACAGCCTAAGTCTGTGGTTTATTACTTAGAGTCATTTCATACTACCAAATCATTCTATCACTCTTGTCCCTCAAGACTACCATGTTTTTCCCTAGTTAAAGTCTGAGTCTGTGAGTAGTTTGGAGGTGGGATGTTTCTTATGCAAGCCCAGATTTCCAGTAAAGACCAAAGATTACGGATATCCAATGGCAGAAACTTTAGAACAATGAGAAGTGCAGAATGGGTGTTCCGCACTTCAGGACAAGCAAGGTGGCTACACTGAATCCACAGAAATAAATGCATTATACTGTGTTCAGTTTTTTAAGGATGATCACTATCTGTTGTAAAACTAAAACAAATCCTCAGAAGTCATTTGGGCTATGCAGAAATAACTACAGAAGAAAAGATGGCAATCACATTGTTTATTTAAACTGACACTTGGTGCAAATTTCAGCTTCTTGTTGAAAGTGTTGCAGGGACCTTTGTCCTGAGGATCTCACCACATCCACTATTTTACATGAAGTATTCAAAACCCAGTCAAAGGTGTTGAAACAACTCAGGCTGGAAAGTGGTAAAAATAGATGCAAAATCCGCAATAATTTCAACCCATGACCTGTCACTATTCTGCTGACACAGAGAAAAGCAGCTGCTCCAAGAGGAAGTAATGCCTCTTGCAGCCAGAGGAAGAGGTGGTTGACAGCAATTCTGGCAAGAGTAGAAATTTGCTTTTAGCCACAGCTAGTTCCTTTTAGGAGATGGTGGCATTTTGCAGGCCAGTCCCAGACCTATGGAGAGATGTGGTCCTGCTTGCAGTGTGTAATAATCCTGTGCTCTTTCTTAATGTGAGTTGGGCACATCCAGATTTCTGGCATCAGCTGAGGTTCTCCCAGAAGGTCTATCCCGAGCTCCCTGTGCAATGAAGTAAAAGCTGTGCATATGTCAGTGTATTAAAGGTTCTGCATGCTGTGAAAACCACTTAAGGAAGTTTCTCGCAGGCTACCCATGCTTTTATATCTGGATCTCCAGCAACCAAGCAATGGCACAAAAGTCTGGTGAGAAGCTTGGCTTTGATTTCAGCTGACAAGTAATAGAGGCTTAAGCCAAATTTACCTCTCTTCAAAGCATAATTTAGCAGATTGTGGTTCACTCTTTTTATTTCAGTGACGCAGAATTGAAGAGCATCAATTCAAACACTAGGAGCTGCCCAATTATGAACTCTTACTGAAATTTAAAATACTGCAAAGCAGTTAAAGAATGGCTGCTCAGATGCTGTAGTACAGATCACAAATAATGGAGTACAGGGGATTACCTCGCACACACTGATATATTGATGGACAGTATCTGCATGCTGTGAACTGATAATAATTCAACACAAGCTCACACAGCTAAAGAATGCTTCTTTGAATCTTGGTTAAGAAGAGTTCATCTAAGCATCAAAATCAGTTTTTTCAAAAAACAGTTTTTCCTCTGAACTACACCTTGATTGACAAACCTTGTCAAAAAACCTACAGTTCCGAGTGAGAAACAGTACATTGCATGAATTTACTGATATACTATAATAAATATTTCTAGATATTTCTATTTTATTTAATTCCACAACTTGAGCTGGAAAACTGTCATATCAGCACTGGGCACTGCAAGGCTTCATGCAGAAGCAGCTAACAAGGAAAATTCATCATGCTGCACTTTTATGTGTTTCAAGCCTACTCCAAATATGTAATCCTCACAGTTCAGGATACATTTATATTTTAAGATCTATCCTGTATCTGACAACAGGGATGTCAGTTGGGATCATAAGTTTAGGACATAGATGCTTATCTCTCAGAAAACACATCCTTGTCCTGACAGGGAACAACTGAATTTTCTCATAGTAAAGATTTTAAAAAAAAAAAAAAAAAAAAAAGTCTAAGGTCCTTGAGATCTATGATAAAAACAACTCTTTGCCCACAAAATAATGCTGCTGGAAGGACTGAATTCTAATTAAAAAGAAGCATTTATGTTTGCATTCCAACAAGTTTATTCCTCAGCATTGCTCAGTTCTCACCCAAGGAGAACAATAAGTTGTATCGGTAGATATGTCAGTCAGCCCTCAGGAAAGCTTAGGTTTCAACTATACCCATTTAATGGTACTCGAGGAACAGAAGAAAAAACATCTAAGACTAATTTTCTAGTAATTAAACGCCACTTTTATTTAGTTTAAAGAAATAAGAAATACACTTATTTTGATTGCCAGTACTGTGTCCCGCGGGCTTCTTACATAACATGCCAAAATGTCCAAGCCACTCTTATAACAGTTCAGACTGAACAAATTATGGACATTAAGAAGCAATACATATTACTAACCACTGCCACAGTTTGCAGTTAAATGCAGTGAGGAATGGGTCCTGGTGATGTTTCCCGTGTAAACTGGACTAATTTAACAATTGCTTATTTCCACATCTTGGCCAACAGTGAAATGTTCAGATTAGCAGCATTTTGTCAGATAGGCAGAACCTGATTAAAAAGCTGTTAACAGGATGTCAGGTACAATATCTCACTGTACCTTGCACAAACACCATTTTCTCTGATAATATCATGAACAGTGAACTTTTAGAAATAAAAAAAAAAATAACCTCCACAATACAAAATGCTAAGAAGAGTGGTTTATTATTGTTACAAACATGTCATTAAGGAGGAAACTCAAGCATGATTTAAAGAACTGTACCAATTCACAGCAGAAGACACTGTCAGATATCAACTATGCCATACAAAAATGTTTCCTTATTTCAGCCTAGTGATCGGGTAAGTGGATTTCTATTTCTTGCTAACAATATGTATTATTCTTCATCTATCTTTCTCACCTGCAATCCTCCAGAAGTATTTAATTATTTAATTGTCACAACAGAGAGAGAAGAAGAATATGCTGACTTCCACCTAGATACCAGGCAGTGTTATCAGCTTGGTCTAGATACAACTTCAGTATCCTGTACACTGCCACGCAAGCAGAGGAGTTGTACAACACACCTCTTCTATTGCAATAACACAAAAGGATATTCACTCAGAGTTCTCCATCAACAGTGGCATGTCAGCCCATCTGGAAAGTTGTTTACAGGCCATCTGAAAGTGGGACAGAGAAAAGGATTGACTCATAGCAAGCAGATTCATAAACAAAGATGCAAATATCATTGTTTCAGGAGGAAGGGTGCAAGAGCTAAGCTCCCTCCCAGGAATTTGTGCATGCAGTACTTATGCAGCAGATAACCCCAGCTGACCTTTCTAGCATTCAAAGGCTAATAGATTTTCTGAGGCAAACCAGTATTGAATAATTTTTCCAGTGCATCAGGCAAAACAAACTCAGTTGATACTATCTCTGCTGTCTTTCTTAATCACATTGAGCTGTGGCAGAAGCATATGAAGTGAGACTGGTTGCACTCAAGTGCCACGATGCTTTTGTCCAAATTTCACCACCTCCCTTTTTCATTATATCTGAAAAATATCTTGTTCTAAACACATCTGATGGGGGATGAGAAAAGCACTTAACCTTTAAAACTTTGGTGCCACAGTGTAATTGGTGTTTCCCTTTCTCCCTTCCTGACCATTTTAATAAATGCTATTAAAATCTCTTTAGTACCTCAGGATTGATTTTTAACTTACACTAATCCAAAGTTTCAGAAACAAGTAAGATTCCCAATACCAACAGTATTGTTATTTCTCAGCTGTTAGCAAATCTCAAGCATGTTAAAGCAGAAACATTAATGGTTAAGTGCCTTCTAAACCTTATGTTGCTTAGGATGCTATTTTGAGACATAGGATAATGCGTATTTCACTACAATACAATTATCTGAACTCTGTCTCAGAAAAAGAAAGCATTAGTTTTCCTACAGCCTCAAAGAATAAACATATTTCCATCTGGAAGAAAAAAGAAATATGTATATACTGCTTAGCCTCAGCTGAATCCCCAGACAAAAGCCCACCAAATGCCTTCTATATTTTTATTACTACTGTTTTTGTATTTTGGGAAATGCTAAAAACAAGCACTTACATCCCTGCCTTCGTAAAGTTTTGAAGTGATGAAAGCTGACTCAACTGACTTCCATATATAGGGCAAATTAACAGGACCATACCACAGAAACTTTTGATCTACTACAAATTTAAGTGTTTGTACTGTGCCATATTAATAACTTTTATTTGACATGAGCGTAACTACAAGTTTCCTGACTCTGGGAGACCCTCCAGAAAGCAGTTTCTGTGAGAGCTGAGTATGCTGAACCAAAGGGATACCGAACCAAAGGGATACCCAGTTTCTTAATATTGCACTACTGCATCACTGCTGACATTTGATGAAATAAACAGGTTCAAGGGAAAGATATCTTCAAAAAACTGTCCAGGGAATAAGAAACATTGTTCTGTGGCTAATATAGGTCATGCAAAAGCATCTGAACTTAGTTGTTTGTCTCAGGTAATTAAATGAGCTTGTCCTACAAGCGTACCTTTCCTTGAAGCAACTGGCTTGGGCTATTCCCTACATCTGTGAGGTTTCTAGGCATCACCAGTGAGCTGAAAGCTGGGCAGAAGTGGGTGACATCTGCAGTAGTTTACGTTGAATGTCACCCTTGAAGTGCAAGTTCAACAAAGCAGTCATACACCTGTATGTACAGGTGTCCCCCTGTGACATGTCACTGGGGTCACAAATGCCACCTCATAATAACAATGAAAAAGCTATTCATTAGTAGGTTACTGCAACAGAGCAGCATTATGTGTATCCAGGCATAAGGACCTAAAGTGACTGCACTGCTTCTGGTAGAGCCAGGAATAGGGTTTGGAGAGCCTGCATTTCTGGTAGCATTTGTTTTCTTGCTGGCCACTCATCCGCATCACTTCCTTCACCTGGGAGTTAGCTGTTGCTGGCAGAAGACTGCAGAGTTCATGTATGCACTTAAGGTTATCACTTACGTCCTTCCTTTCTCATTTAAACTTCAAAAATATGTCTAGTAATGCACAGATGTCAGTGCTTTATTTCCACAGTGTTTGTCTATGATTGAATAACTCGTTATCCCTGGTTTATAGCTCCCTTAGCTTATTATGTGGAATAACACTTGCAGCAACCTTTTATAGAAGCTCTGGCTACTTCCTCCCATTTCTAACTAGGTGCACCTCAAAGGTGAGGCTGCAACGTGCCTAAGACAACCTGCAACATAGTTCTTATTTTGAGTGTTCAGTGGCAGGTTCCCAAATCCTCATCACATCACTCTTTCTCTGTTGATACAGCGCTGGGGTTGGGTACTTGCGACAGTATACCTTAAATGATTCAGCATTGAACTGCAGGATAGAAAATGTGAAGCCTTCCCAGCCCCCTCATGCAATTGCTGAGGGAACTGCAAAATGGAGGCAAGTAGAAGGGCTCTGATGTCAACCTGGAATTAAAAAAAACCCAAACAAACAACAACAACAACAACAAAACAACCAAAACCCAAACCCATAAATACAAAAAACAACAGACCACTCCCACACCTTTTCCCTGATGTGCTTTTTTGGTGTTCAGGCTCCTGGCTCCCAGCACCTGCTGCATGACTGCCTTTTCAGACTGTGCTTCCTCTGCTTTGCTAGTGTTCTCCCCAGCCTGCCCTTCCCCTCTGTCCTGCATTTCTTTCACCAAACCAGATGTAACTTGCTTTTCTCCATGTGAGAACTGCATATCTGAGGAGACAATTTCTCCCTACAGATTTACTC
>NW_008582876.1:41779-54704 GCF_000691845.1 Merops nubicus | reverse complement strand
GAAAGAGTCCTTTGCAGAAGAGCTTTTTCAATGCTTGATGTGCCTATGCCAAAATGCCTGAGCAGATTCTCTCATCTTCACTTCTCTGCTGAACTAATTACATTGTTGCAGTCTGTTACTGTTGATTCTCAGGGAAGCCACAGAATAAACTATATAATTGAAGTCATAGAAGTTGCAAATGTCCTGTGTCCTATTCACCTGCTCTTCCTGCCCTAGGAAGGATGTGGGTTGATCTTGAGAGGAAAGACATCAGATCAGTTCTGTTTCTTTCTTTTTCCAAAATCAGCTGCTAAGTGAAATAACAAAGTGTGTACAGGAATAATAACAGAGCTTTGTTTTTCCTCCTCGTTAAAAGCCAGCAGCTGCTTAGTGTTTCACAGGGCAAGATAAGCAATGTGACATTTGTGGACATTCACATGCATTGGTTTGTTTTAGTTTATTGTGTTCTCAACTGAGTTTCTTAGTGCTTTGGGACTGGATGAAAGCCCAAAGAATATCAAGATGATGAAATTGCTAGGAATAAAAAAAAAAAAAATCAAGTAAACAAATTGAGAGTTAATAGTTCTTCTATAAAGTGTCTTTGCTGACAAGAGAATTAGAGCAAGATGATCTTGGCAAGCAGGATGTTGTGTTAGCTGCACAACCTTTTTCTGTGCTCACATACAGTCTCTTAATATTGGGTGGGATCTTCTTTCCACATTTCTTGGAGAGACTGATTTATAGGTTGAAAAGAAGTTGAGTTTTTTAAAATGCACAACATTTAAACGAAAACCCTCCAGCACTCCAGATCAGGTTTTCTATTTACTTAGCAACTATACCCTTCTCTTCTTTATTTTCCAGGCACTTTTTGTTTTGCCAGATTCACTTCATTGCTTCTTTCTTCATAACAGATTTATCCTCTCCTTGTGCTCTCCTTTGTTATAGATAGTTTGGAAAAAGAAATAATTAAAGATAGGGACGGGGAAATGAGAGGAGGTCATTCATGTCTTCCTTTATGGTTTCTCTTTTCTAGCTTCATAAATTTCTTGAGACCCCTTGAACCGGAGTTAACATCTCTTGAACAGATCTTTGTTCATAATATCTCCACTTCCATGAGAGAGGAAAAGACATAATTCTATGGATCTCCAAGTAAAACCACTTCCAGAATCAAATGATCAGCACCCAGAATTGTCACATGGCAAATGCACAGTGTCTAAATCTTTTCAGCATGTATGTAAAATTAATGGGAAAGGGAAGCTGAGGGGAACCTAAAGAGATTACTTCCCATTTCCCTTTGTCTTACTTCTGTGCTCCCCCCTGGTCATATAAGTCAATATAAAAGTGCATCCTCTTTGCTCTCATGCTAGCCCACCCTTATTGTGGCTATATTCATTCAGCCCTCATGCAACAGACACCTGCATAGTCTGGGTCCAACATAGGTCAGAGAGCAGACTCAAACCTCTTTTTATCTCTGAATTTCTGTCTGTCACATAATCTATTTTCCCCACAGTCTGAGTCATTGGAATGAGAGTGGGCTGGAGACCAAAGCCAAGGGGGAAGAGTAGCTGTAATGTTCACAGACTAAGAAAAACTGATATTAAGTGTAACTTCTGAACAGTATACTTGCAAGGGATTAGGCAATCACTGACTTTCATGGAAATGCTTCTGCACTCCCTATTTCACAAATGCCTCACAGAAGATGAAATGAATTCATATTGGTCAAGAAGCCATGGGGGAAAGTGTGGCTCACAAAGCTGTTTACAGGGAAACAAGCTGAAGATGTTTCCAGTAATGCTGCCCTCTGAACTATGAAAGAACTGTGGAGTCCTAGACCTTACTAAAACTCTCTTGCTGGATCCTAGACAATTCACTAGCCTAGCCAGTTTCTAAGCACTGTTTATAAGTTCCCTGCTTTAAGAGTAGGACAACAGACAATATATTCTGCGAGGATTTTTGTTCTCCATGCAAGACCATATCACTGTAGTCATTTTTTTGACTCATGTTTTACAGTACCATCTGAAGCATGCCAGAATAGCACACTAGTAGTTATCATTTCATATTGTGCCAAGAATTAACTTACTGATACGAAAAAGGAATTATGTGAACTATTTTTTACTGATGTACCACATACCCAGCCCTCCACAAGGCCAAGGGAGGGGAGGAGAGGAGACCATTTACTTTGACCCAGTCTAAATGGCATTTTTTTGTAAAGGAATCTATGCCTCCAACAGCCTCTGCTGAGACAATAAAGAATGTTGTGGGCATTATATGTTTGTGTTATAGTTGTGAATGGAGATTCCTCAGTGTGGGAGTTGCTCACTGCTCATCTTCTGTACTCGAAAGTGCTTCTATCAGATTACAAACAAGTTGCAGAAGTGACTTGAACCACTGCTAGGAAATGGCTGACTAAATAAGAAAAAAACCAAACAAACACATTCACAAACATAAAGTGCTCAGGGAGATGGCTTTAGCATTGGTATATTAAAGGTGTATTTTGCTATAATTCTGGAGGCTGTGTCCTATCAAACAATATGGGACAGATCCTTTTCTTGATAAAAATGTTACCAGAAAATTAATTTACTTTCTGCTTCCCACTTCCTTGAAACAAAAGTTCACCTCTCCTATGACACATTTCAGACATGCATAAGATCTCTATCCAAACATCCCTATCAATAATATTCCACATAATTGGGAAGGATCACCATTTTGTTCTAAATGATGGGCCTACACACAGAGTTTCACAGAATCACAGAACCGCAATGGTTGGAAAGGACCTTTAAGACCATCGAGTCCAAGCATTATCTAACTCTACCAGCCACTTCTACATCATGTCCCTGAGCACCCCATCTTCACGGCTTTTACATACATACAGGGATGGTGATTGAACCACTTCCTGGGAAGCGTGTTGCAGCCCTTGATAACCCTTTTGGTGTTGAAGTTTTACCTCACGTCAAACCTGAGCCTCCCCTAGCATAAATTAATACCATTTCCTCTTGTCCTGCCAGTTGGGGCATGTAAGAAGAGGCCCACATCTGCCTCCCTACAGCCTCCTTTCAGGGAGTTGTAGGGAGCAGTGACATCTCCCCTCAGCCTCCTTTTCTTCAGGCTAAACAACCTCAGTTCCCTGAGCTGCTCCCCATAAGGCTCATCCTCAAGACCCTTCACCAGCTTTGCTGCCCTGCTTTGCACCATCTCTAGAACCTCAATGTCCTTCTTGTTCTGTGGAGCCCACAGCTGAACCCAGTATTCAAGATGCGACCTCACCAGTGCTGAGTACAGTAGGACAATCACTTCTCTAGTCCTGCTGACTACACTATTCCTAATCCAAGCCAGGCTGCCATTGGCCTTCTTGTCCACCTGGGCACACTGCTGGCCCGTGCTTAGCTGGCAGTCAGTCAACACCCCCAGGTCCCTCTCTGCAGAGCAGCTTTCCAGCCACTCCTCCCCAGGTCTGGAGCTGTGCATGGGGTTGCTGCAGCCCAAGTGCAGGACTCAGCCCTTGGCCTTGCTAAAGCTCATACAACTGACCATGGCCCATCAGTCCAGCCTGCCCAGCTCCCTCTTAAGGGCCTCCCGACCCTCAGGCAGATCAACACACCCACCTAACTTGGTGTCATCTGCAAAGTTACTGAGGGTGCTCTCAATCGCCTCATCCAGGTCATTGATGAAGATGTTAGAGAACCCTGAGCCCTGGGGACACCACTTGTGACCAGCCCCAGCCAGATTTAACTCCATTCCCCACTGCTCTCTGGGCCTGACCATGAAGCCAGTGGTGACCTAACGGAGTGTGTCCCCAGCCAGGCCCAGGGCAGCCAGCTGTGTGATGGGAATGATGATTCTCATTAATTTCTTGTGTGCTCTGGTGTATTCTGATATCAACATGGGGTGAGCAGTATTGCCTGAAAGCAACATGCAAATACAACTTTTTCACGTTTACTTATCAAGCTATTTACTCACTTGGCATGTGTATCCATGGTGTTAGATTGTGAGTTTCCCAAGTCTGGGACTGTTTCATGTAACTCACTTTGCTGCATATGTTATGGCCCTGAGTCCTGTTGGGAATTCTTAAATCCAGAAGAACAGAGATAGAGATGAAGGGTGTAGCTGTTACTGCTGACTGAGTCTTTATGTTAGTGGAATGTCATACTCCAGCAGTTTGAGCTCAGATGAGAACAACTATCAAGGGAAAGAATAAAGCTCTGGTGTGTCCCTGCATAAGTCCTCTACTGGGAAGACTTCCTTCACTGTTGTGGGTGAGGACATACATCCCAGCAATGGAGAAAGTAGGTCCTTAGGAAATATGAAGACTGTAAATGCGTGGAGGAGACTATGTGTTGGGACACATACGTTTTATCTGGCATTTTGAATGCAGGAGTGGCCAAGCCTAATGCCTTTGACCTCTTTATATGATGAGAAGGTATACCATTTACTATCAGCTGATGAAGTTGCCTCCCCTGACAGGGAATCTGTCTACCTCTACAAAATCTCACCTGCTCAGAAGACAGGACAAAATAGATAATTTTTGTATGAAGTCTTGAGTCTTGGTATTTCTATTAATTCACAGTCTTCTGAGTTTTCCTTTCTTTTTTCTATCTGCTTTAGTCTCCATATACTATTATTCCTGTTAAAGGGCAGTTTTTACTTCACAGAATTTTCTGATGAGTGGTAAAACTTAGTTTCTGCAGCTAAATTTAGGTCCATAAATGAGTGATTAGACTTTATGCACATAGAAATCCAAAGCTTGAGTCCATAATGATTCATCTACTGTTGTACACACCTCCAGATTAGAAGTAGGAACATAAAATAGAGGGAACAATTAGCTGATGACTAATGGAGACTAATGATTTTGCTGCTACAAGACAAGACAGTTTTAATATCATCTAAGTTTCAGATAGGCTTCACACACCTACGACTTGTCAGCTGAAGCTTGCCATAGAATGAATTACAGATTGAAAGTCTGTTGAGAGCCTCCTGGAGGTTCTGAATTGCATGTTCCTACTTAGGGTATTTGGGGTGAGCAGAGAAATAACCACAAATAAATCCAGTTTCAAAGAAAGTCTTCAAATGTTAAGGTTAAAACAACAGAAGATTGTATTTATGAACCTGCAGATAACCAGAAACAACAATGTAGAAAGGAGTGAACTGTCTTGATTAATCTCAAAAGGTTTCAAAAAAGTTCCTAACAAACATTATTGAAATGTCTGTGCTGTTTACTATTTTGATTAAAAATTATATGGGAAGTGATTTCGTTGTAAGAATCTGCACATTGTTCTGTGATTGATGTTCCATGTGAGGGCCTGGAATGAGCAGAGTTTTGAGGAATGTAATCTATTTTCCTAAAGAAGTAAAAGTTGAGACCTTGAGGGGGAAGCAAGCCCTGGTGCTTTTAGCAGAGCATGGGGATTACATTTGAACTGCTGTATCTTCTGCTTCAAAAGGCACATTACTGCCATGCTTCAAATAGTTGGAGGGAGTTCAGGCAGCATACAAAATTTGGGATTACACCATTATTTCCCAGAAATTTCTATGAACATTTACTACTTAGCATGGTCAGATTGATATAACCAAGGCAATATTAAGAAGGTCCTATCAGTAAGATATATGTCACAGGTGTTACAGAATCACAAGTGCATTGGCAGCACCACCTTCTGAATGTTCATCACAAAAAGTTCAATGGAAAGAGTTCAGGGAAATTCACAAAAATTACCTTCCTGAGAATAAGATCTGAAGAAACTGGAAGGACTACAAGGATTTCCAAGTAACGAGTACTGTAAAAATACATAGGAAGTACAGGCTTAGTGACAGAGCAAACTGATCACCTCACTGATCTCATGTGTTATGTTTCTACTGTTTTCTCTTCATATGGTAGGCAAGGTAAAGAAAATCATAGCACATTGTATTAGAAGGGAAAATGTTATTTTAAGGCCAGTTTGAGCCTTTTAATACATGAGGTCTCAGTTTTGTTCCAAAACAGAATGGAAAACTAACTGAAGAAACTTTCAAATCTTTGATGAAATCAAATTCTTTTCTAGTCAGCCCAGAGCAGGCAAAATGCTGTGAATGCAAGAGCAGATTGCATCCGGGTGATCAGAGAGCCAGGAGAACATAATGAATAGCCTGTCAGAGCCAAGTTAAAAACAATGGAGATTTTTAATGAAAAGTCACCTACATGTGCTCCCCTCCTCTTCCCTTTGATGTCTGGATGATGTGTTGCCATATTAGAGCTGCAGGCCAAGACAGGCTCTTTTTTACAGGCTTCAGCAAAACACATCCAGGCCCCGCTTCAGCTGTCCCTTTCCCAGAGTGAAAAGCGTAACAGCTGAAGTAGCCCGGTGCTTCTGGGATGGTACCACAACACAGACCATGGCGTGGGATGGAGAACTGAGAGAAACTCTGTACATGGACTCAGCAGAAATAGAGAGCCACTGTCTGAGCATGCAGAGATGGAGTTAGGGAAGCTGAAATCCACATGGAATTGAAACTGGTGAAGAAGGTGAGGGTTAACATGAATGACTTTGACAGGTACTTAAGCAGCAGAAGGAAGGTTAAGGAAAATATGGGCCCACTACTGAATGGGACAGGAACCTGGACACAATAAACACTAAAAAAGGTGAGATGCTCCAGACCCTCTTCACTTTGGTCTTTATTGGTAAAACCTGCCTTCAGCAATCCCAGGTCCCTGAGGCAGTGGGAAAGCTCAGAGCAAGAAAAGACATACCCTTAAGTGTGAGGAGGGTCGGGTTAGGGAGCCCTTACACAAATGGGACATACACAAGTCTATAATGCTTGATGAGATGCACTCACAGCTGCTGAGGAAGCCAGCCAATGTAACTGCAAGGTCAGTCCTGCTTTTCTTGGAAAGATCATGATGACTGGAAGAGGTTCTTGTGTGCTGAGAGAAAACAAAATGTCACTCTTGTCTTCAGGAAGGGAAGGAAGATCTGGGGAAGTACAGGTAAGTCAGCCTCACCCTGATCACCATGAAAGTTATGGAGGAAATAAACCTAGAAACCATAGCTAATCATATGAAGGACAAGAAGACAGTTGTGACTAGTTAGCATGGACTTAGGGAGGGGTTATCTTGTTGGGCCAACCTGTCAGCCTTTTACAATGATGTATCTAGCTTGGCAAATGAGGGAAGAACAATGGATGTAGTTTACCTCAATTTTATTAAGGCTTTTGACACTTTCTCGTATAACATCCTCACAGAGAAGTTGACAAATACAGGCTGTGTAAGTAGACTGTGAAGTGGACAGAAAACTGGTTGAACTGCCAGGTTCAAAAGGTTGTCCTCAGCAGTATGAAATGTAAATGAAGGCTAGTCATCAGTGGGGGACCAAAGGAGTCAATACTTGGGGTAAGACTGTTTAACATCTTCACTAATGACCGTGACAATTGGGCAAAGTGCACCCTCAGCAAGTTTTCAGGTGGTAAAAAACTGAGAGCACTGGTTGATATACCACAGAGTTTTGCTGCCATTCAGTGGGTCTCAAGAGACAGGGGAAATTAACAGAGGGCAATCTCATGAAATTCAACAAGGAAAATACCAAATCCTGCACCTGAAGAGGAAAAATCCTGTGCACCAGTACAGACTGGGAGCCAGCTGTCTAGCAAGAAGTTGTCAGAAAAGGACCTGGTAACCCTGGTGAATAACAAGCTGAACACTAGCCAGCAATGAACCTTTGTTTCAAAGACAGCCAACAGCAACCTTAACTGCATTAGAAAGAGCTTTGCCAGAAGGTAGAAGGAGGTGATATTTCCCTCTGCTGAACACTGGTGAGACACAACCTGAATGCTGTGTCCAGTCCAGTACAAGAGATGTGGACATACTGGTATGTGTCCAGTACAAGGCCATTAAGATGACTGGAATTAGAAGCCTGACATACAAGAAGAGGTTGAGAGAGCAAGGACTGGTCAGCTGGGGGAAGAGAAGCCTCAGGGAATCTTATCAATGTGTATAAATACTAGAAAGGAGTTCTTATCACTGGTATCCAGTGAATGGATGAGAGGCAATGGCCACAAACTGAATTACAGGACATTCCAGTTATAAGAAAAAATTGTTTTCACTCTAAGGATGGTCAAACATTGGAAGAGATTGTCCAAAGAGGCTGGGGAGTCTTCATCCTCAAAGGTATCAAAACTTGCCTGGAAATGACCCTGTATTGACTATTGTTTGAGCAGGGAGGCTGGATTACGCATCTCCAGAAGCACCTTCAGCCATTCTGTGACTAAAAACCAGCAAAAAACTATGTAAATTACTGTTGTCATTTATATGTCAGTGCCTGAGAGCAAGTTTTGTTAATTTAGTTTTTCTGCTGCCTATTGTACTTCTTCAGATTCAATGCCCTAGACTTTTTCAAAGAACCGAAGATTTTCTTTTGTCTAAAATATAACTTTTTTAAAAAATAGTTCAGGTCCTATAATATGGTTGACTGTGTAACACAAATATTTTGATTCTATAATTAGGGCGAGCTGCAGATGAGAAGGCTAAGTAGGAGATTATCTTAATTTTAAAAGCTGTGTCAGTCTGGTGCTTTGGAACAGTGGAGCACTCTCAAAGCGGACGGTTAGGACTTCTCACTATGACTGCTTGATCAGAGGTACCAACTGCTTCTACCTTTAGAAGCATTAGACCTTATGAATGCTTCAAATGCTCTCATTTCAAAGGCAGAATGAAGTCTAGAGGTATCCCCTATGACCTGTCTGTAGTTCTGAAAGTCCTTTTTTTTTTTTTTTTAAAATGAAACCTTGATGCAGGTGATTAAGTTATACCAGGCTTATACCAATACAAGAAAATACAGAAGATTTTGTATTTCATTAACTAGTTTCACAGCTGCCTAGTGTCCACCAAAGAATTTCTGTTAAGTCAGTTGATAAATATCAGCATAATTTCAGAGCTTTAAGAAACTGAGAAGACACACCTGGCAACAAAACTCTCTAAATTTAAAAGAAGGTTAAAGTTAGGAGCAGTTATTTTAAAATCTGCCTACTCCCACTTCAGTAATGCGGTTTTAGTGCCAAAAGAGATAGATTAAAACATTAGATGTCTAAAAAAGACATGATTTAATAATCATATGTAGAAGGAATAATGCACATCTATTCCTTTACCTCACCCAGGCTCGAATTCCCACATCAGGTCTTGCTTTCACAAATAATCAACACATTTTTAATGTAGCAATCTCTTTCTCCCTCTTTTTCCTAATTTGTTCTGCCTAACAATATTCAAAGTTTTTCCTCAGGCAAATCCAGCCATTTCAACTATTTCATCAGGTTGGAGCTGATCAGCTTGCACTGAGGCTAGCTGCAGTTCTCTGTTGCTGTATTATTTTAAAGAAACAGCTGAGCAAGTCCAGTTGAAAATAACTATCAACATGAAAAACAGGAGTTTAAGTTTTAATACCATCCGTCTTCCATGCAGTGAAGTTAAAGAGGTAAGTGGTCTGTGCAGAGACTATTTTCAGGAGGTTCTACTAATTAACAGAAACACATCCTTACATAAACCGTTGTTTTTCATGACACATTAAAGGAGTTCTTTTATAGTGCAGTTTCTGGAGAAGAATAGCAAAAACCCCTGTTTAGCTCTCATTTAACAGATCACTGAGACATGACCAGAGAGGTTTTAGATGTGAAAAAGGCTTGCAAAATAATCTCTTAAAAGCAGGAAGAAAAACTATGTGAATCACTCACTGGAAGATGTTTGCAGGAAAGAAAAAAATTGAGTCTGAAATCAGATTTTCTCTGGTTTAGGCACAACTGACTTGCTCTAATGGAACCAGCCTGGGCACAGCACCTTTCCCTGCGGTCTGTTTTTGGAGTGTCAGGATGCTCTCCCAGGTGAGATTCTCACCCCTGAAGCCACCAGAGAGAGGAAAAGGTCTGGTGACATACTTATGTTGGCAGTGTTTTAGAAACCAAAATGGAGATCCTGACTACATGAGTGTCCCATCCCGCAGATAGCTAGATGGGGAATGGATCAAAACTGCCAGGAGGGAGAACTCAGAGGAACTGAATATAGCAAGGCCTTTACTTGTGAAGAAAGGAAAGAAAGGAAGGAAGGAAGGGAGGGAGGCATGGAGAAACAGAGGAAAGGAGGAAGGGAGGAAGAAGGAAGGGTGGAAGGAAGTCTGTTTCAGATGTCACAACTTTTAGTCCCACCAGGATCTGTTGCATATTCAAACGCTAACAAAAATGAAGCCACCACCTTTTTTTCTTGCTCTTGTGCCAAGTCGGTGACATATTTAGCTTCCTCCTCCTAAATATGTCCCAAAGCTCTGTAGATTCCAGATTTAGTTGATCTCATTCTTGCTTGTAAATGTTCCCATAACAGCAGATCAGCACAACTGACTCTTAAAAATAATCAGCTTGGAAAGGTATTTTTCCCTTATGCTTATGAGGTCACCACTAGCACTCCATCATAATTCCAACACCACGGGGGTGGCTCGGTTTTCTGCTCTCTGTTTTCCTCCTGCTACTGCAGAGGAGGAGGATGTGGCCACCTCTATGGCTTTTGGATTTTGTCCTTCAATTTATGTCTGCCCTGAGGCTGTTTAGCATGAGAAGGTCACTCAGAGCTTCTACAGCAGCAGCGGATGCAAGCTGCTTTCCAAATGAAGAGTGTGAAATAGCTGTATATGAGTAAAAGCACACTTTAACATGCCCCATATAAGGCAGAGGTGCTGGATTGAAGGTTTCATGAAGGAAGTAACATCGTCTTCCCCATAAGGACATGTCTCACAAGCCACTGAATGCTCAGAGACAAATTACTCTGGGTACTTTCTGAGCAGGGTTCCCCAGCTTCCTTAGCATTGTACACTACAGACACAGCCTGGCACCCTACCGTGTCCTTCAGTGGGGAGATGCCTGTCGCACCCCGAGCCCTCCAGCCCTGGCAGCATTCTCCACCACTGAAGTCAATAAAATTTCAGGCTTTCATCACCTTCAGGAGGACGCTCACATACAGGAGCTAGTTGAGAATGTGGCACATTTCACACGCATCCTTTGTGCTGCTCTGCATCGCCAGTCCTCTGGGAAGCACACTGGCAGCATGTGTCAACTGTATCTCTGCAAAAAGAGAGATGGCTGCAATTTGCAGATGGTACAGAAGAGTTTTGCAAGTAGCTGCATTTTAAAGATATCTGGCCTGTGTTTACTGGCATCTGTCAGCTAAGAGGGATATGGTATGTAAGCACAACCTGGACCCTAAAGTAGAATGATTTCCACTTGAATTCTTAAAAAATCTAGCTCTTTCTAAACACTGTCAATAATAACAGATAACAAAAATACCCAGACTACTGAACTACTGTACTTATCTGCAGAGACAAAAAAAAATGCCAACTCCCCCACACACACAACACAACAGAACAAAACCAAACCAAACCAAAAACAACCAACCTGCTACAAAAGCATTTTGTAACTACCATAAACTCCAGATTAAGTTGTTTTTCAAGACTTAAGGCCATATGTGCACTCAAAGAAACAGGCTCTGCAGTTATCACTCAGTGACCACCATCTACCAGCTGGGAACCAGTTGGAAAGGGTCTAGCATGAATTTAAATGAGGAGGAAGGGATAAGTGGGAATGAGATTGTGTGGCATATTTGTTTTGTTTTGACTTCTTTACAGACATATTTCAGTTTACATAAATATTAGAAGGTTGGATCAGACAGGATTTGCAGTACAATAGTATTAGGAATGCCTTTGCAAAAACTATGATATCTTCTGAACTAGCCTCCAAGGAGGGGAAGGGCAAGTGAAGCTTTCCCAATGTATACTTTTGAGCACCACTCACTATTTAATTATTTACAGACCAGAGTAATTGACTTCCTTGCCAGTTTCGCCTCTTTTTCTTGGTCTCCCCTCCCTCTGTATGATTTGATTAGAAAGTGAATTGCATTTTTTTTCGGTGACTGATACTATCTGAGGTTCCTAGCAGAAAGAAAGATGCTTGCCAAATGACAGAGCTAGGCAGTGTACATGGGATGCCACGTAACAAGTGGCCTCTCGTTGACCTCATGATTTGGCTGCAGAGGGTTAAAGCTGCCTTTGGCACTTGGCTGTACTTGCCTCACCCAGCAAATAGGGAGGGAAGGGCAGGAGGACCCATCCCCCGAGCTCAGGCTGCATCCTGCAGGAACAGGCTGGGAGGGTCTCACAGGCAGTGCCTGATGAAGGCAGAGGCCAGGGACCCCACCCGATATCACAAAGGCTTTTGCTGTGCTTTCAAGTACCTAATTTTCCAAGTGGGCAAGGAGGGTTTCGAGGAAAGGCTCTTGGAGATAGCAAGAGGTGGAGCACGATACTTGGAGCAGAGCGCTGCGAGGGTGAAACCTGTGATAAGAGAGTTTTGCAAAAGTAAAATATCCATTTATATCTTGTTTTCTGTTATGTAACTCTGGACCAGCTCTGCAGAAATCGGTAGATATATTCTGGATTTAGGCAGGAGTAGAGGAGATAATAATCTGACTCTGGTGCTTAAAACAGCCTTTTCTGACTGTTGCTCAAGTCAGATTTCCTCCAGCTTGACATGGCCAGGATAAAACAGATTTTCAGATACATTCTGTTGAAAATGAAATGCATTTTTATTTAAGTGTCTTTTGAAATAGAATATGTTCATTTAATAAAAGAAAGGCAAAAGTAAGAGACCACTGCTGAGTAAAGCAGGAAAGGGCTTCACAGTAAGATTTGATTGTTTACATTTAATGAAAGGAAAAGTCTGATCTGGAGTGCTCAGATTTAATCTCGGTGCAGATTAAAATGGTGCTATTGTGTTCTGCTCGGCTGTTTGGAAAGGTGAACTGAGGCTTTCCTAGGACTGTACCATTGCAGTTTATACATGAGATTTACTTTCAATCATATCAGACAGTCACACAAAATGGCAAAGCTGAGGTTCTCTGGCATAAGCTTTGGCATATGGTTCTCTGGCATAACATTGTCTTTCACGTTTTGAA
>NW_008582876.1:38432-41753 GCF_000691845.1 Merops nubicus | reverse complement strand
CTGTTATAAATCACCTCTGAACTCTTGGTGGGTTTGTCTGGTCATTTCCTGATGTTTCCTGTTTCTCCTGCCTGGCTGCAGAAATCAGTTGTACTGTACCATGGATGTGGTTCTGTTGGTTTTTTTTTCTTTTCTTTTTTCTTTTTCTTTTTTTGGGGGGGGTGAGGGGGAATCTGCAACAGATTGTTGCTAGCACACTTGCCATCTCTTCTCTGGAGTGCATGTAGTCAATGCTCACCACCTTTGGTGGGAATAGATTTCAGACAGAGAGTGGTGGTGCCTGCTTTTCTGTTACAATTTTGTGACACAAGACAAGGCATTGGAGCATGATAGGGAGAGAGCTGTGCCATTTAGCAATTCAGTAGACCTAGCAGACACCTGGGGAAGTGCTGACACACACGCTGGATAGCAGATCTGTGTTTCTGATGAGCTGTTTACACTGTCGTTTGCTAGGGGAAGGACATACTAACCTAGGGTGGTATGTTACGATTCTGTGTACTGACAGAACCAGTGTCTGGCTTTCTGAGATCAAAGCGATGAGGTACAGGTTTCTAAGTTGTGCCTATGGCTCAGGTGGCCCTTTCCTGACCCATGAAGCAAGAGTTTTAACACTCTTCTAACTTAGCTTCTCTGTTTGCACCATTAGGGTCTCAACTTCCAGCACCTTGGGAGGACTGGAATATTACTAAAATGTTTTGAAAGTCAAAGTGAAGGTATTGTCAAATAAAATGGTGTAACAGCACCTCTGTGCTTCGTGGGAGATTAAAGGTGACTGACTGCTAGGCAACCAGATGCTGTGGTACGGTGCACAACACCTTTGGGGACAAACAGAGAAACAGCATCTTAAAAAGTGACTTCTTTGCACCCTTGTGACCAATCAGTGCTCCAATGACGAGAAACTATACTTCAACAGGTTATGCAAAGATAAATGTATACATCCGAGGCACTGATTTTCACAAACAATGAATGTAATCTGTCTGTGACCGTATCCTCCTGGCTGGCTCTGAAGCCAAACAGCTGGTGTTCCCACCAACCAAAGTTCAGTTTCATTCACAGCAGTGAAGAAAGATCAGAGCATAACTCTTCTTTGATCACCTTTTGGGTTTTAAAGGCTTTTTGATGTCTAGATTTTTTTTTTAATTTTTTTTTCTTTTTTAATGGAAGGCAACAACTGCTAATCCTTGTAGTGATGTTACAGCTGAGACTAGAACATGCAGACAAAAACAGAGGCTGCAGAGGGGACAAGGGCTGTCCTTGGAGAGCAGGACATGCTTCTCATTACTGACCAACCAATCTCTCCACCATAGCAAAGACAAAGAAAAGAGAGCTATTGTTTTTCTCCTGACATTCCAGATCCTTTCTCCTCAAAATGACATTCAAAAAAGAAACCACAAGGAGAGAAAAAGTACAATTTAAAATGAGTGGACTTCATGCCAATGGAAATATATTTGTGTGTTCTGCAGCTGAGGAAGCAGTGAGAGGCTGGGTTACGGTGAATGCCCCATCCAAAGTTGACCTGAGAGGGAATGTGTGAAAAACACAACAGTCTGACCTAATATTAGCTGTATAGGGAAAGTCTACACCTGTCACCAAAGAGGGAATCTCATCTATGCATCTGAAGCTTGCAGCTCAAATCAGCATTTATGTAGTCCTCTGCCAGCATTTGTTGTTTCTTTTCTTCTAGCTCGGCCCTGATCTTCCCAGGATGGTGTGTGGGTCAGGTCTGCACAGTGCTGGTGACTTCCCTTGCATTTTGCATCCTGTCAGGAGAGGTCACATCAAACGAGGCCTCACAAGGACAACAGAAACACCAAGCACCCAGGCTTGATTGCATCCAGCAGAGAGGCAGATGCAGGGCCGAGAGGAATTCTCCCAAGTGCCTGTCAGCAGCTTGCAACAACAAAACCACTGAAGAGAGGAGGGAGGAGCCTTGCAGCTGCTGGGCTGACTCAGCCCATAATGATAATTCCCCCCACTTTTTAGAAGTTTGTCTGATGTTCAGCCCAGCTTCGAGAAGTTCCTCACACATGGTTTATCCCAGCTATCTGATTCTGTTGTGTTTTTGTTCTCTTTTCATGTGTGCAGCGAATATATAAACACATCTTTCAGGCAGTTTCACATCAAGTGAAAATTCAGAGAAAATACACGTTAAGCTTAATTATTTGTCAAAAGGCTTTTAGCCAGACTCCTTTTGACACCCACTATGTGTTGAGTACAAGGGAGCCTCCTTGTCTGTAGCTGAAATTGGCAGCTGATGCTCCATGTGGCCTAAGATGCAGTAGAAAAAGTGTTATCTCAGTCAAGGGAAGCTAGAAGGGAGAAAGAATTTCTTTCAGTTAGTCTTAGATGGACAAAGTTTTAAATCCTTTTGCTAAAAAAGACTGATTCCTACACTAGCTCTGTGGCATCTATGAATCCTCATCTGCCTCTGACATTCCCAGCTGTGTGAGAAGTTCCTGGGGAAAGTTCCTCCTTGTGCTTGTGCTTTGAACACTCCGAAGTTGTGGACAATGGGCATGCAAAAGTAAAAACATGATACAATTTCTCTTTCATGCAGATCTATATTTTTTTCATACTCTCTCCCTTGGGATCACCACTCATGTAGGATTCAATGAAGAAACATTTTCAGCGTATATTTCACTTCAGCCACAGGCTTCAGATTCATTGGCTTCCGTAGGACATAAGCATGCACCAAGGTGCATCTGGTCCAGACAAATGCCTAGGGCAGAAAGGAAAAGTAGGTGGATTGTGTGTATGGTCAGTTATGTCAAATCACACTGGTTTTTACTGAAATAGAGCCTCAATGTTTGATGTTTTTTACCTTGCCTTCCTCTTTGTTTTATTCTAAAGGACACAGTATTGATACATTTTACTCACATGCTTTGTTATATCCAAGTACTTGCTGCTGCTAGCCACATTCCTCCCTTCCCATTGAGAGATAACACCCACTTCCATACTCTTCCTACATCTGGAAACTCCCACAGCTGTTTGCTCTGCAAACCCACCCTCTGTTTCAGCAGTAAAGTGCCTGTAGCTACATTGAGTATTGTAAATTAAAATAACTTAGGAAGGCAAGCACACATGGAGAACACTGCAGAAGCAGGGAAATAAAACTCTGCAGAGATATGAATGCTTTCATTTTTGATGAAAGAAATTCTGAGGCAAATTTATCTAAATACTGTTGTACTTCTGAGTACTTAAAGGTGTTCTTCAGTCACAGTCCCTTAAAAAAAAAAAACAAAACAAAACCAGAAAACAAACAAAAAAAAACAAACCAAAAACAAACAAACAAACAAAAACAAAAAAAAAATTGGGGGGGGG
>NW_008582876.1:6365-38414 GCF_000691845.1 Merops nubicus | reverse complement strand
AGGGAAAAAAAACACCACAGCAAGGAAAAATCGCTCAAGAGTACACCTAAAGTTTCAGAAAGGCCAGCCAGAGCCCTGGCTTCTCACGATATTAAAAATTCAAGGTCTGCCTAAAGGTGTCACAATACAAATACAGGCATCTATCAGTAGGCAAGAAAAAATGTAAAGCAGTGATTGGGCCAGTGTAGTCATGGTGAACTATTATTTGATACAGAACCAGAACCCCTGTCAGTCCCTCACCCTTTCTTTTACAACCCAGAGCCTACATCCATTTCCTTCCCAGTGTCTTGATGAGTGAAGGCTGGAGTGGTTCTTTCCTGAATTCTGTTTGGTGTGACCAAGACAGCAGCCATTTCAGAAGACCAGGACAACACACCATCTTCTCATTTGTTGGATCTGAACACTAGTAAGGATTTTGCTGAGATTTTGGTAACATCAAAAACTGAATCTAAACATTGAAACTATTCTGAGTCCCGAGGCAGACACAGGATCCTATCATAATCTGCAGATAATGATCAGCTGGAAAGGAAAAATGTCTCAAACAGCTCACTTACAATATGTGTCAAAGGAATGCTCCAAGTATGAATTCAGGTCATTGGACTGCTTCATCAAGCCCCTATAAAGAGGCATTTTACTTTGAAGATAAACACAGGATGGCATGTGTGCTCTGAAGAGCTCAGATATAGCTGCATATAATGAAAAGCAGACACTGAAACCAAAGTTGTGTTATCTGCTTTCTTAAAAATTCTACATTTTTATAGTCTGTTGTTACATTTTTTATTTAACTTGTAAATGGAGATAATGGTTGTCTCTACATTATAATTATGATTTTATAAATGAAGTCCTTTGAGTTACTTGGCAAGAAGGTAAGTAACAAATTTAAATACAAAAAGTTTTATTTAAAAACATAAAGTTTAGATGTTTTGCACATCTAAACTCTGACAGGCTATGCAAGCAAACAGTAAACAAGAAGGAACTTGCACAGTTTAGAACATTTTCATAGTGGAAGATGGTCAATGTGGGAATATTTGTGCACAGCTCCAATTAGTACCCATCTTACAAAAGTGACTACAGGAGTACAAAGTTCTCTTAGTTCTCTCCTTTTGGTGAGTCATTTCTGAGTATTTATACCTGGGATATGATTGCTGTCACAAAACCCAGTCATAATAAACATTAAGTACTGCCAAGTACACTCTCAATAAGAGCCACTCAAAGCAGGCACAGAAAGAAGTCAGATATATTTATTCTGTATAATTTATTCTGTTTCTTAGTTTAATAAAATTAAACATTTCTGATAAAAGATGAACAAGACAGTGTCACTGATTGTTACTCCTACACTTACATTACAGTAGGATCAGTTTGGTTTAAAATAAAGTGTGTAAAACTGTACAGAAACATAGGTTTTATTTATCTCTCTTATGCCATGGCCATAGTTGGGGTCCCAGAAGTTTAAGTACTCGGGTACAGTAATCATCTCTAATATCATGGAACTCAGTCGGGCTATTATCTTCTATCAAAAAAATACAAAACCACACCATAATTTCACTGTTGACATAATCAGCTTTGGAATCAGTCCCTACTTCAGAAAGCAACTAAAATAAAGTGGGACAGGGGAAAGGGTATTTTATCTTCCATTTTGCAGGGGACAGGGAGATCTGACTCATTGACTCAGTGACAACCCTTACTGGTGACATGCTGGAGGTCACTCAAGGAAGTTTTCACAGCATTCATCAAAATCCCATCCTCCCTGCAGGGTAAAGAACTTGAATGGAAAGGAGGAGAAAGACACACTTGACATGCTACACCTTCTGCAAACTCCAGAACATCTCATGCTCAGCTCATGAAAGCTAAGAGTAAGTTTTGTATTGCACTAATCTTGCAAAAAGCTGTCAGGGTTCAAGTCAAGGCTTGTATGTAAAAATCCTGTTTTCTCTTAATGGTATGGCCTCTCCCATTATCAGATGAACAAACAGATTATGAAGTTTGAGGCAGGATCTGCACAAAAGATTTTTAGATTTAACGGCTTCTCTTCTAGTCATGTCTGATCATGTCTTTCAAGTACATACATTGCAGTATACCATTTCAGGCAGACACATGTAGAAGATATAATTTAGCCTTTCTCATGTGGAAAGACCCTTGGCCAAGGAAATGCAGAAAAGTTTGTTGTTTATATTCTTCTTCTTTTTCTTTCCCTCCAAGAAGAGATCCTTTATTTTCAGAATAATTTATCCTGCCTTCTAGATCATCAAAATTGTGTTGTTAATGCTTAACAAATTACACAACTTTATTCAGCCTGAATTTAATGTTCAAGGAAAAAATTACTCTGAAGTGAGAAAAGTAAAAGACCCCTGAGACTTTAACACTGCAAAGCTGAGATTTGATGGTCCTCTTATGAAAAAACATTCATCTCAACAAATGACACAGATTTCTTTATTGCTCACATACAGTTATGAAATGATCAATTGCTAAATTAGACAATAAGTAAGAATAAATAAAATATTACTAAAACATCTGGCAGCTTTCCATTGCACTTTGAGTGCATGGACTTCTTTTGTGTGGTCAGCTTCGCAAGCCTAACAAACATACTGCAATTTGTTCAAGGAGTAGCTGTATCTCTTACTAAGATAATATTGACCAAAACATAAATAAATATCACAACACCTAGCAGGGATCAGGTTGAAATTAGCACTGAGCAACTACAATTCAAAGTGATAAGAAAATTAGTCAAAAAAAATCTACATATCAAGACTTGAGGAATTAAAATATTTAACCCTTGGCTGGTAGAATTTTTATTTCTCCCACTACTACATCTCATATATTCACATCTCAGTTTCAAAGACTGAGAGTTACTGTAAGGCACAGGTTCTGCAATAAGAGCAGGTGTAATCAGTGGCAAACTCAATGAAAACCAAGTCATCAAGACTAGCTAGTATTCATCAAAGAATACTGAAGGATTGTAGGAATAAGGTAATTTGATTGGTAGTTATATTTTTTTAATAAGTCATTTTAATTGCAACACACAGGTGTAAAGATTTTAAAACCAGAAACCTCTGTGATGCGCTGATCTGACCTTTGAAAGGCAGTAGTTAAAGGTTGTTATGAAATGTTTGCTATGTTATATTCATATAATTTTTGTGAGACAATTTATCTGTGAGAATGCAGTAGTCAGCATTCAAATGTATTTTAGATAAGGTACTAGCAAGCAGACTTAAAAACTACAAGTATTAAAATGACACTGAAGAAATTGTTCCTATTCTAGTCAAGAAAAGACATACAAAATACCATAATAATGAAAAGTGACACTGAAAATTATTAAAAACTTAATACAGATTAAAAGAAGTAAGTTTTAAAATTACAAAATAGAAGTTCCCTCCACAAAAAATCCCAGAAGTGAAAAGCTTAGAGGATCCAAATGCGTTAAAGGCATTCCTCCAGATAGTGAGAATAGCCTCAATTCCAGGTCATAAAATTAATAGGTAAATACATAAGCACTGTAAGCATGTATACTTTGAGTTAAACAGGAATGAGGAAATACCTAGAATGGAAATATACCTGTGGCAGATTGTTAGCTAATTTTATTCTGTTTGGTTTCTTGTACCTTCTGATTTCTCTGCTGCTGATTTCTGCTAGATAGGGGTGGAAAGCACAGCTGGGGTCCAAGATAGCAGTTGCTTAAGTATTGCATTGATTTCAAATTTAAGGATTCTGTAGTGAAAGATGTAGAAATTTTTAAATGCAAAATAGTTATCATGTATATGAATAGCTTCATAAGTTTAACCTCTGCAGATATGAGAAAATTATGATACTCTTTGAGGTTTGGGTCCTGAGCTGAAACCTCACAGAAATTCATATATCCTCAAATGACTCTTAGTTTATTTATCTGTTATGTGGTTGTGCTGCTTTTTGTGTCTTGATAGAGTCATAGAACAGTCAGTTATTTACTTTCAATAAAAGTAGGGGGCTGGTTTGGATGTAAAAATTGCATTGTAAACTAGTATTTCATCATGGCACAAAACCCCAGAATTAACTATAACAGCCATTATCAGCATGAAGTTTGTTGGTAGTAAGGGGGTCTTCTGACTGCTTGAAGGTGTGTAAGAAATGGTACAGGAAAGGCAAATTCACCTGTTTGACATCAATTGTCTACATGACATTCATAATGAGGTTCAGGCCTGCTTCAAAAAGAACTTGAGGTTTCCTGCCCTAAGGAAGGTGATAACCAGTGCTCTAGAAACATCAGGATAGTAGAAGTAGAGCAAAACAAATCAAACTTCCCTATAGCAGAAAGTCAAGCAGTAAACATGTAGAGGTGGAAAGGTGTTTGAATGCAGTTTATGCTTTCTCAGAAACAGCCCACTTGAGGTAATTTCACTTTTAGCAAGTCAGTACCTCCACATTCAAAGTTAGTGTGTTGACGTTGATGAACCTTACTCAGCCTCAAATGATTCTGATGGTCTTAATTACAGTGGAGAAAAGTGAGCAAATAAGAGCTAAACCATTGTGTTCTATAGTGGCAAAGCTGAATCCAAAAGGTTAGTCTTTCATAAGTTAATATATTTATTATTTCATAAGTTAATTTAGGATAGATCTGTTTTTACCCCTTTTTTGTGCTAGTGAGGAAAGAGCTGGGAAAGAGAAACTGTATATGAGATTGGCTGCTTACTTGCATCTCAACAAGCCCGTTGATATGCCCTGGGCTGGCCCAAGAAGGCCAGAAGGACAGTGTTCTGCAGAACCAAGCCATCCCTGTCCTGCTGCCCCTGACCCAAGTCTGCTCCAAACCACTGTCATACCAGTGGAGTTTCACATCTTGTCAAGGCAAGACAGATACAAATACCCATGTGTCTGGGCTGTGCCAAACTTCAAAGACAAGAGAAAGTAATTTTTCATCATTAATCAAGAAGATCCACAAGATGACAAGAGGTTTGCTGTCAGCAGCCAGCATTATGGTTTAAAGCATAATATGTCTTCTGCAATTCTTAAGCCAATTTCTGCCCCTGAAGGAGACCACAGAGAAGCTTTCTAGCTGCTTGCTACTCTAACTCTAGTGGCATGCACTAAGCCAGTTATCTTTAGGAATCCCAGCACACCATACCACTTTACCTCAGAGGCTCCACATCCGGAAGACTTCCAGGCTCAACAATGATCCTAAACACTTGTAATGAGGAGGTTTCACTGTATCTTTTGATTACACAAACTTACTACTTCAGTGTCAGAGTCTGCTCCTGCTTCTGTTCACATCAATGGGGGTTTTGCCATCCTTTCTAGTGAAAGTAGCCCCTAGTACTGAGTTACATTTGAGGATGATGGATCACTGCTCTTTCCTTGCGAGAGCAATAGTTTAGCAACCATGTCAATAAATATGCATGTGCTTAGCTGTAAGTACCGGAATAGTCTTATTGGTTCCAGTGGAATTATGCAAATTCTTAAAGCTAAATACTCTCCTTGCTCGTTTTAATCTAGCCAACCCCTGGAACTGTTAAGTACATATCTACCACTAGGATACATACAAACTTGTTATAGTCTGGATACTATCAGCAAACATAAGGCTGATCTGGCTTAATCCTACAAGTCCTGAAACTGATTTTGCAAAACACAAACATAAAAGTGCAAGTATATTCAACCAATTTGAGTACACTTAGGGGCTTTTACAGTAGAAAAAGTAAAGCTCATGGTGTTTATATCACAGAATCACAGAATGTTAAAAGTTGGAAGGGACCTCAAAAGATCGTTTAGTCCAACCCCCCTGCCAGGGCAGGACCACCTAGAGCAGAATATGATTCTGGGTGGAAGTGCAATGTATTGGGTCAATCTGCTAAATATAGGAAACATACGTTATTCAACATGATGACTCACAACGAGTAATGTAGTCTAAGGGGTATATTCTCCCCTGTAAACAGACATGACTCTAAATAATGCTAATAATCCCACAAACCCCAAAGGGCCTCAGCTACCTCTGAAAGTGTCTGCAGTCTCATGAACTGTGCAGAGTGTACAGGGCCACTGATGACGGGTCCTCACAACCAGCCCAGCCCAGCCCAGCTCTCCCGACTGCTACTTGCCCTAGAACAGTGGTTCAGTGGCAAGCAGCTGCAGAGCTGCCCAAGAGCAAAGCCCATGCTGGAGCTTCCCTTGTATGACTGCATGGGAGGAATGATGTCACTGGTTCCTGTACTCCAACTCCATAATTCTCCATGAAGATGTGGCAGCAACTTGGACAATGCCTAAAAAACCAGTTTGAAGTTGGTCTGTCTGCTTAAGAAACCTGGCCTGCTTGGTGTGGAGGGCTTACAACTCCTTCATGTATTTGAGGAAGAGGCATGTGTTTTTCATTGCCATTACAAATTATGCTGGATAAAAGGGTTTGACATTCTGGGACTATACTGGCCTCTTCAGACTTAGCTGGAGTTGTATTTTTGGCTACAGCTTCTTGCTGAGGAAAGCAGAATTACACATATATACTAGAGAACATCACAAGAACTTCAGGAATTTAATGATGGACCAACCTGGAACTGTGTTCCCTTTCACTATGAAAGGGAAAAAAATGTGGTACATGCCATAAGCCAGTCAATGACTTCTAGAAAGGGGAATATTTTCCCTTTTGAAATGAAGAATAACTATACTCCAGTTCTCAAGTGATAGAAGACTACAAGTCAGTGTCCAGCCTCAGCTGATAGCTAGGAACCAAGGAAATCCTACTGTGTTGAGCTTTGCACCCCTCTTTAGCTACAGGATACACTGGTGTCAATTTTCTAGGCCAGAAGTGCTCAGAAATTATAGCACTCCTGAAAAAAAAAAAAGAAAAAAAAAAAAAAAAAAAAAGAGAAAGTGAAGTTGACCTGATCTGATTTTAGCCACATTTTCCAGGAAAATGAGGCATATGTGTTCATACCATTATATACGCATTTCTCTAGAGCTGCCTCTCCGTCTGATCTCAGTTACCATTCAGTCAATCTTGAAAAGCAGTGAATTTATCAAAAAAGCCCTGCAAGTTCTCAGAAATTAAGTCTTCCTGTAGAGAGAGGAAAGGCTTATTTGTGGTTCAGCTGTGAGCTTTTATGTGTTATGTGGAAAGCTGCTGAAGAGACACATACTCACTTCAACCACGCGGGTAAAAAGTCTGTGAACAGAGCTTAGCCTCTGGATGCCTGCCCTTCTGACTGGCTTATTTCTTTGCTCAGCCCTTAACTTTGCTTCACATGCCCACAGCCACCTTTCTCCAATACAATGCCCAGCCTTGACTTCAGAAATTGTTTGACCAGGGGCTGTTACCAGGATGTGGTATGAACAAGCTCTTCTTACTAGACTTGGTTCATCCCAGCCTATAAGTCCTCTAACACTAAATCATAATTGCCTATATGCTCTGCCTTAGAGCATTCAACATGTACACTCTTTTATACTATAAAAATATTTGTGAGCTGCAACAAAGTCCAACCTTTCTTTTCAAACACTTTTTAAAAACCTCACAACACACTAAGAACAATAATTGTTTCTTAGGGGCCCCATGCTATGCTGGCATGACAGTTCTGCCCCAGAAACAGCTGGTGGGGTGAAGTGAGTCACTTTGCTTTACTTCTGCTCTTCAGGACCAGAAATCTGTCGCTAGCTCACTTTAGTCAGCATAGTAGACCTATACAGAAAAACCCAGCCCCCATTATCTATGTGGCTCATTGGAACCATTAGCTTTTTTTTGTTTTTCAGAAGACCTTCATGCTACCCCAAGCAAAGTCATTCTAGTGGCAAAGAAACCTCTTGCCAAATTTAGACTCAGCATTGTTAGCAGAAGCTAGCCGTTTTTGGAAGTTTACTGCTTGTGGAAAGAGCTAGAATCTTCATCCTGAATGCTGAAATTAAGATCATGCCAAAGGAGCCCCTCTGAACCCAAGAAGATGTGCCAGGACCTGCTCGCTGCCTTTCAGCTCAACCTCTCATTCAGAATTGGCATCAAGTATTCCTGGGAGTCCACACAGCACAAATCATTTGATCAAATAAATGCAATGTTTGGCAATAATCGGACAGTTAATTGAAACCCTTTCCTGCCTGTGGCCTGCCCAATGCCTAGAGCCTATTGACAGGCATCTGGAGCCTGGGACACACTGCTCAGGAGTATTCACTGAACTGATGATGCAGCTGCAGTGCCATGGTGGGGATAACTGCCCATCTCTAAAGACAGCTTTTGTTCTGGGTGTTTTGGGGAGCAAAACATGACTGGGAAGGTGGGTTCTGGTGTTTGCTTTAACTTCGTGAGGAATGTAAAAGAGCCATTCCAGCATAAGCCAGAATGTTGATTATAAACCCACAATTTTCTGTAATTGGGCCTCATTAACAAATTCCTCAAGTGTTCCCAAAGACAGGAGAGGTAAAACAAGAGCCACAGGGATCAGAGCAACAGGGAACCGTGAGGATTCCAACCATGTTGTTAATTCCATTTAATCAGCTCAGAGAAGCTCTGTATTCAAAAGAAAATAACCATGACTCACAAAATACCCCTGCCAGCAGGGAATAAGAATCTGTCCATTTATAGTAATATTTTCTTCATTTTTTTGTCCTTTCTTTTATTCTGTTTTTTTTGAGCAGGGAAAACAACCATTCCTCAAAACACCCTGAACACCTTTCGAGATCCTGGGCTTTGATGTAGGCTGGAAGAGCAGCTGTGCTCCCAGAGAAAGTCCAGTGCTTGTCCCTCAGGGATTCTGGGAGGCCTGTTCTGAAATCTGAACGTGGCAGAGGGTTTTTCCATCAGACCAAGACTGAAAAAAGTTTGATGCCATCTCAGGGGCACAGTGAGGCAGATTCAAGATTTATTGCTGTTTAAAGAGGATGCAGATAGCAGTAAACTTCCAGAGAGAGAGAGCAAGCTCCATTCCTTGTTCTAAACTCCTTCCATGAAAGGTAGATAAGTCGAACAAAGACCAGACAAATTGCAGGGATAATAATGTAGGTCACGATAAGAGGAGGGATTACAGAAGATGAGAAGGCAGGAGGGTTTGCCAAGGGAAGGGAGCTTTTTGAAGGGGCAGATTCCCCAGAGCTATACAAAAAACCTTAAGTACTGGACTTTAAAAACAAAAAAAAGAGGCAGAATGAGGACTGAAAAAGAAGTAGAAAGCTTTCAAGAAAATGTCATGGTTTGCGGTTAGGGAAGCCCCCAGACCAGTAACAGATGCTCTCTGTTAACCCCCCTCTTCCCGTCCACCCCCAAAAGGGAAAGAAAAAGGGAATCAGGGAGAGAGACATTGATTAAAAAAGTAAGGTGAAACAGCTTTAGTACTACCACTAAGAGTAATAGTAATAATGATAATAAAATAGAACATGTACAAATATACACAAAATCAGTACCGAATCCAACTCCCCCCCTGATGACAATATGTCACTGTCACCACCCAGATAGGAAAAAGTAGGGCAGGAATAATTGATGGGAGAAGGCTTGCATAGGACTTGGAATATGCTTGATAGTTTGAGAGCATGGGAGTCTGCAAGCAGCTGAAAAGCAGGGGAGGTTGTGAAGCCATCAGAGTCACTGCTCAGGCTTCTCCCAGACTTGTATCTGCACTCCTCCTTCCCCTTCCTTCTTAAAATGGAAGATCGAGCATGAAGGTAATGTACTGGGCACTGCTGTGTCATGTATGGCCTGAAGAGATGCCTGAATATGCCTGTGTATAGCTTGATGCCTGGACCTGTTTAGCTTACCATGGATCACGTGCAGAGGTGGCTGCACATCTACAAGGGAAGCTCCTCAGTTCCCTTAACACTTCTGCATTCTGTGTGTGGTTCATCTAGTAAATGCATTGGAAGCAGTCATGAGGGCAGCCTTCAAGGCTGCCTCAACACACACCACCTCTTCTGCAGCCACCTTGATTAAGGAAAATGTGTGCTGCCATGAGCAACAGTTTTTTTTCCTTAGATACGTGTGATTGTTTTTCCAGCATAAAAATCTTACCTGAAATGTGCAGTTTTGATGTCCTGACAAACAACAGGAGGAGAAATAAGTATTGTAAATGAAAACAACTCCAATCACCGACCCCTATTTCTCTCTCTTTCCCACTTGCAGACTTGCTCCTTTACTTGATATTTGTGAATACTCTAGTCTCAGTGTCTATTTACTTTTTTGTTTTTATGAGTGTACTCAAATGTAATGGAAGAATAAACAATTCAGTTTTCACAGCCTTGTGGCTTTCATGGGAGCTCAGCTGTATCCCCTCTGTTTACAAAACAGAGCTGCATCATTGTGTTTGTTAATTTGATGATTCTTGAACTATTCATATATTTGGCTGCCAAGCTCCCATTTAAATGTAGAGTTTGTTATATTTTCAAAGGCCCCAAGAAGAATTTCTTGAGTTTTAGGGTCAAATAGGTTCAGTCAGTTTTATAGTTCACAGAATCAACCAGGTGTCAAGGGTTGATCTGTGACTGGTGGGAACTCTGTCACAACAAGGAGCCAGCCCTGCATGTCCCCTTCTGAATCCCAGCCTCCTAGATGTTATACTCTGACAGTGAAGCCCTTACCCTTGTGCAGGTGTGTTTATGCTGGTACTAGGAGAAGAGCTATGACTGTGGTTGAGACAGAAGTCCCTCTTCCCAATATTCATCATGAAAGGCAGAATCCTGGAGGAGCCATGACGACATTACAGACCCAAATCTCTGTGAGCAATGAATTAAGATAACACAAATTCCAACTCTGAGTAAGCAGGAAATATGAAGGTAGGACATACGACACCAGAGGATGGCTGCACTGGCATGGTGAAGAAGACATGCTGACTGTGGTGAAGGGACCATGGATATGGCTGGGAAACCTTGTCTGGAAATGCAAGAAGGGAGTATTTGGCTCAGTGCGCAACTCAGCCAAGGAAAACAAAGGAGTGTTTCACCTCCAGCTACCATTATACACACATAAGCAAAAGCAAGCAAGATGTTTTGTATGTACTGTGGCTTCTAGAGAGTTAATGGCTTACAGAAGAGTTAAGATGGAAGTTATGCTAATGGATATATGTTGCAAGATGTGATGGGGGCAGGACCGGTGAGAAGGAGAGTGCTTTTTTTTACCACTGTATGAGAAACATCCTGACCAGTAAGAAAGGAGCTGTCAATATTTTTTTTTGTTAAAAACTCTATTTACGGCTTCTTCTGCTCTGCCAGAAGCTATGCCCTGTAAATATAATTTGTTTCAGTCCTCTAAAACAAAACTAGAACATCTCCAGAGACTTTCAGCATGGCCTTTACCTACAAGTAGGCACAAAGGCATGCCACCTGCACAACCTGGGAGTCATGAAAGCTGCCTAAATGCATATTAAGAAGAAAATTGCTTGTTCTTCAAATCATTAAGAAAGTTGCTGGCAAAGATAGCCATTAATGCAATGCCAAGATTGCGTACTTCAGAGTACTGAGCTCAGCAAAACTTAAAACTTCTGAAAACCAGGACATGCGCAAAGCATCTTAGTTCTGTCCCCTTTGAGCAATGCCCCAACTTGCCCGTTGCACACATCCTGCCTCTACACCATTGCTGAGCTCCAGGGCCATGACCATAGGAGACAAAGAGAGGAGAGCTGCATTTCAGTGGGAGTTTACCCGCACCTGTCCTGTCCTCAGGCAATGAACCTGCTTCCCTGAAATAACCCATCTCTCTTTATAAAAACAAAAACAAAACAACCCCACAAGCAAAAACAAACCAATAAATTAAAGAGCTGTCCAAGGCCTTACTCTCAGTTAAATATCTTTAACTCACAGATTTGTATCATATCCCACCTTGCTCCCGATTCTCTCCATGACAAGAAAACCTTTGTGTATCAAAGCGGTAAAATAATGTTATGTTTTAGTCTTTTCCCTTTAATCACCCCGATGGCAGAGGCCTGCAGGGAGACTTGATTCCTCCAGTCCTATTTACCCAGCTATTCCATAACCATGGCTGAAGCTCAAAGCACCCCCAGCACAACACCACCCCTTAAACTATAAGCCCTTTGCTTCCTGTCAGCTCTACTTCTAAAGAAAGCTTTTAGAAAACTGAGAACATAGAAAAGAAAGATAGGATAGCTTTAGACTATGAACTGAAATTATATTTATGTATACATGTGCCAGAAGCAGAAAAAGGATGGAGAAGGACCAGAGTGGATCTCCCACACCTTGACTGATGTGAATAGTAGTCCTGAAGTGGGGTGATGTCAGTATCTGAATTAAGGCATACTCACATGAAATAGGATTTCAACAGATTTAGACTCAAACTGACAGTTAGGTAGTACTTGGCCTAGAAATAGTATCTGAAGACATGGTGGGGAAGGGAAAATGCCTGATGATATCTCCTGTGTGCAAACAGAGCCCATGAGTTGCAGGAGTCTTGCACAGGAACAAAGACCAGAACTGCACTTGTTGCATCAAGTGGGAGGGGAAAAAAGGGTGACACAAACAGTGAAACGAGAGGAAAGCATGCAGCTTACCTTGATAAACAGTGATTGAAGAAATCCTGCTCTCCACAAGCTCTAACAGGTTCATGAGCTACTCCTGTCATGCAAGACTCAGCATTTCCTCCCACTGGTCCCCAGGCAACACAGGTGGGGGTTGTGTGCCATCTGAGCCTCTTCCTTAAGCTACAGAGGAGGCTATTTAAGCAAGGGTCAGGAGGGGAAGGCAGGAAGAAATGTGATTTCCTTTCCTCTAAGCAAACTTGACAACCTGGGCTGACCCTTCCTTTAGCTTGGGATGCAGCCTGCAAGCCCTGCTGGCTTATTTTCCCTGGGATTGTACAACCCTCTGCACATGCACAGCCATCACCCATGAGCATGGAGACAGACCTGCCACTGAGCAGCCCTGAGAGTGCTGTTAGCTGCCCAGCTCTTCTGTCCTCTCCTGTGAACATATTATTGATGGTGATCATGGAGCCAAGGAGCTTGCAGCCAGCTTTGCGCATGGAGGCACCACCTGTGGCTTTTCTGGGACAGTATTGCTGGCACTGGCCACCTTGCCTGTGTAGCAGGAAGGAGAGACAGTAGGGACTTTTGGACAAGGCTTGCCACTGCATTGCACTTACAACTGTTTTTTCCATTGGTATTGTAAACTACAGCCCCAGGCTTCCCAGGGTGTTCAGCACCTAGACTTCAGTCTCCCGCCTGGCAACTCTGAGGTGGGTGAAGTTGCCACCTGCAGCAGGCAATGGAGAGGCTATCTCTCTGCCTTACCAGGGAGGAAAGGGGAGCTGGCAGTGAGTCTTGTGTGAGGTGCTGCCATTCTGCCCAGGTTCTGGTCATGAGTAACCAGGGTGGCCCTCAGAGGCATGGGGGGAGAGAGTAGAGAAACCACAAACAGTGTTTGTGGAAGGACCTGGAGAGTAGAGACCTTGCTTCAGTGAACCCAATTCTGAGCCTTTAAGATGATGGAGAAAACTTGGCTTTTCTACTGACTGGGTGAGGACAGCATGCACTTCGTTGCAGCCCAAGAAGCCGCTGAAAATTGCTGTGCCTGAACTCTCTGTACAGAGTGGAAATGTCTTTAATCTATCTCACACATTAGGTCTGAGCTCTCCCATTTAAAGGCCATCTTCCTTTGGTTTAAAATGTGATGTTCTGATACAGCTAGCCCAAGGGACTGGAAGCTTGTGCTAGCTTTTGGCATGCTCAGCTGTGTGACAGCCATACCTCAAGGCTCTGGCCAGTGTAGGGTCCCATCCCATCTTCAGTCTTTAGCATTACCGAGACCAAAGTGTTGCTGAGATCTTTGGTTTCAAAAATAACCAATGACAGAAGAAACAGCAGGGCTCAACTCAGCCCCTGGCTTGTTCCAACATGAAGCAGTGTGTCCGTGTTTCAGATTGTAATGGTCTGGCATGATAGTGCACCCTTCCACTTTGGAGAAAAAGCCATTCTTCCCAAATTCCAGTGACCAGCTTACAGAGTAAGGGAAGAATAAGGGGATTTCATCTTTGTGATTTTTTTTTTTCCGCTACAATACAAAAGTGCAGATTAGGCATTGTTCTCTTTCATCTATTTTTCACTATTAGGAAAAACAAGCAAACACGCAGACAATCAAAACCAACAAAAAATCCATTGTTGTTATTAGGAACTGCAGAGTAACAGAAACTACCACCTAGAAGTTTGTTCTCCTTGTTCAAGCCAAGACTACCAATACATTATCTAGGAAAAGACACAAAATCCATAGTAAGTTATGTAACGAGTCAGTTGAGACACGGAACTCAAAGAATTAAAGAAGCCTCCCAAAAGCACAGGATTACCACCATATTTATTTGACAAATTTAGGGCTTGCTTTAATCTGCAAGCTCTTAGTATCTGTCCGCCTCTTAAAAATGCTCAGGGCTGCTGTGCCTGTAATCAGAGGTGGCAGGGAAAAGTGATGGGAAAACGATGGAAACATTCAGGTCAGAAGAAAGACAGTTTCTAAATCAAGTTCCTGTCTTATCTGTGTGGATTATGTCTCTTTGTGAGTGTTAAAGACATCTTCTGCCTCCTGGTTTTACGGCGGGGAGAGCGCGTTGCTCGGGTATGCGGAGGTGCCGCTCTCAGGCTGGGTTCTTTCCCACCGCAGGTAAGGTATGTGCTACACCCATCTCCTAATTAGCGCCTGCTCTAGGCCTCTTGTGGAGGAGGATTGCAGTCTGCCAGCATATTTGAAGCAACTCTCCCTGTCCTTGGGAGTACTCCCATGAAAGCATTCTGGCTTGTAAAAACGTCCAAAATCAAATACGTGCCTGCCAGAGAGAGGATCATCCCAGCTACAGATGAAAAATGCCTCAGATCAGAGAGTCCTTACCCATGCTAAGGTAGGATATAGCTCTCAAGAGACACTCATATCTCTGCTATGCTTCTTGATTTCTATGCAGGATGCATGCCAAAGGCTGTTATCATCAATCCAGAAGAGGATCTACACAAGAGAAATTCCAAAACACCATTGGGGATCAGAATGCTTTTTTTCTTCCCTCTCTTGTTATTTCCTCACATTAAACAATTCATTGACTTTAATTGTGCTTGCCTCAGGCAAAGAAGCCTGGCAAATTTGAAGGCCATTTTTATTATTAGTTAGGTAAGCTTACTTGCCAAGCTTACTTTCCCCAGTTCTTTGAACATCCTACTCATCACTCTTTAACAAAAGCCCCATTCACATGAGGGCTACCAAATGATTTGCAGCACCGTTCAGAACTGTCCCAGGGTGAAAGCTTTCAGACCCTCACTCTGTCTGCCACTATGGCATTCTTTACAGAGGGTGTTTAAGCCTCAAGGAAAGCTCAAGTGGAATTGTGATGCCTTGGAAAAAAATTGTAATCCAAAAAGCCCCTGTGCTTAGATATAGCTTGGTCTGTTGTTTGGTTGAGTAATCCCGAGGTATAACAAACTGTGCTCCTTCATGTGTCCAGATCTGATAGACATCCAGCAGTTCCTTCTGTGTGCAGCCAGTAGCTGTTCCTTCTCTAATTTAATAACTCCTAAAATAAGAGGTTCAGCTCCATCTTCGGCCCAAGGAAGTTTACCGTACAATTCCCTTTTTCCAATGGAATGCCCCAGGCACCAGAGCATGGAGGGCAGGAAGACATTGTCCTACCTCTTGGCTGACACTGGATCCAAGAACTGAAAATAAGATTAAGTCTCAGAATTTTCTAGAAGAAAGAGGGTGAGGCTATAGTAGATAGGAGATAAGGCTTAAATAAGTCTTTTCAGGGTGAAGGAGGAATTCAGCCAGGGTCCAGATGCTGCTACCTCAGATATGGAGGTGAACCCTTTACCAGAAAAAGCCCTCAATTTGTCCTTTAAGGCTTTGAGCTTAGGCTGGACCCCTGGAAGTGCTGCAGAGGCAGAATGCATGCCAGGCAGCCCCAGGGCTCTGCCGGGGATTACCCCTGCAACAGGGAGCAGGCATGCAGGACAATGCCACAGAGGCACACCAACACCTCTGCCCTTCAGCAGTGACAGACAGATGTGCTCACAGGAGCTGCTCAAAGTTGAGTGCAAGTTAACTTGCTGGTAATCAGTGCCAGAGCAAACCCTTCATCTCATTTTTTCATCCTTATGGTCCAAGGGGGAATTGGGGCTGAAGTGTTTGGATCTGTGTTTGCAGCTGGCACAGTCCTACACAGAGAAGTGATAAGAGACTGCTGCTGAAGTGAGGTGAGGTGGCTGCCAGCAATGTCCTGGTAGGGCCTGGGAATGGGGGAAGAGTGGAGCTGGAGAGGTCACCGAACCTTTTGCAAGAAGACTCTCTTACACGTTGCATGAGTGAGCAGGAAAAGCTGCCTGGCAACGTGACACCAGTCTGCTGTTTGTGCCATGTCCTCTCTGCCACCTGGGTATGAAAATTCTGCTTTGCAGTTCTGGAGTGCTGAAGGGCACGTGGGACTGCTCCTAGGGTCTGAAGCGTTGGACTTGTGGGGAGTCTGAGCTAACGAACGTGCCCAGAAACAAGGGTAATAACGGGGAATGCAGAGGCTGATATGAGGGCAACAAGCCGTCACGGACTCTGTGCTGTCACAGGGATCTCCGCAACACACAGCTCAGAAATCCTGCACGTCCTCTGTTTACCTTGTATCGCCATGAGCAGGAGGATGCTAGCTATGACCCTTCATAACAAGAGTGCATATTTTTAGTTAAGTGCCACTAGAAGTAATTTTGCTGAGATTTTCTATGAAAACCAGCTGGAGTTTTTTGGTGTTTTCTGCCCTGGGTAAGTCCAGTTTGACTGTTCAGAGAGTATGGACTGTGCGGTCTGCTCCTTCTGCTCCCTACCCCCCACAATGCAAACTCTCCCTTAAAACCCACAATATATCCTTTTATCGGGATATAATGCATGGGGCAATGTGAGATGAAGCCACTGGTGGAAGAGGTCATGAAGTTCCACTGAACTAGCATTCTGAAAGGGAATCCTAAGGAAAAAAAATAGCCCATGGCGTGGCTGCAAAGAAAGATCCTGCACTCTGTCAATGCCTTGGAGGGAGCATGGGACTGGACACAAGCAAAGAGTGGGCTTTTCTTGGCATTGGCCACAATGAGTGTGGTTGTCCAAGGAAAGTTTGTGGGGGAGGCTGAGGGGATAGAAGACAGACGTTTCAAAGGGAAGTGTGTTCCTACATAATGCGACATTGTAACATATGTTTAAAAAAAAAAAAAAAAAGAAAAAGAAAAAGTAAAAAGTCCAGGGTTGTGAAAGGATTTCCCCAGCACCGGGGTTGAGCAGAATATAGTTTTGGTTTACCATTATGGGCTATTGTGTCTTTGTGGGCATGGGGCTCTTACTCTGGACCAGCCTTTGTGTCAAATCTCAATGCAATGCCTGAGTTCCCCAAGCTGCCTCTCATCTGTGAATCAGCTTTGGTTTGTTTCTACCCATGCAGCTGTTATTTTTTGTTTAGTCTAATTTTAGCGTATGTACCAGCAGCTGCAAATGTAAATGGTCCCATTTGGTATCCAGCACATCTGAACGGGGAAGTGGCCCACGTGAGGTATGTTTGGTTCCTCCTCTCCACATAACTTCAAAAATAGACAAGTAATAAACAGTTTCTGCAAAGTATGATGTTATGACAAATTGTATTGCACAATTTTTATTTTCCCATAAATTCTGGACACAAATTATAAATTTCATACACAAATATGTCCTTGCAAAACTGGGAAACAAAGGACTTTGACCTTGAGCTGCAACATTAGACCTGGAGACTGAAGCTTACTGGAAGCACAGAAATGGGGTGGAAAAGTAAACTTCCTGCAATGAGAGGTGCTTTCATATAAAGGTGTGTTTGTTTCTGGGGAAACAAGCCACCTAAGAGGAAAAAAAGAATGGTTTAAAAAAAAAAAAAAAAAACAAACCACCAACCACACAGGTAGAGATAGTAATAAAATGATGGAAAACATTAAATGTATATCATCAAGTACCAGTGTGCTAAGTTCAAGACAGTTTTTATTAAAATCATGGAACTATCTGGGGGAATTGATATATCACAAATTTTGATGTTTTCTGATACTTTTTGAGATATATGGTTTGTTTTCCCCAATGGCTTTCCTTCTATCATGACCATGGTTTCCCCCAGCACCTGCGTCCTCCCACAGCAACAGTGCTCACCTCACAGACAAGGGCCAGCACAGGTTTGCCTCCTGCCTGCATTATTATAGGGTTCATGGCCTGCCAAGGTTTCACACACGTCTTAAGTGCTACACCAAAACCAAGGCCAGAAATCTGAGACAAGAAGCTTACATGCATTCTTCAGCCACTGCAATTCCACTGGAAAGCAGAAAGCACTTTTATTCCTCTTACTGATACAGCAGGCAGGTCCTTCCCAGTCATGCTTTTCACTGCTCTGTACACACTATGAAAGAAGTTCAGAGGTAGATATCTTTTTCACTCAGTCCAACTCAGATATTTTATTTGCCAAATGACTGCTCAAAATTAGGTTAGTCTTTCAACAGATCAAAATGAACAATGTAGGCTCATAAGTTCAAGATTATGCAGCAAAAGGCCTAATGTTTGATTGTTCACCGACATACTTTGAGGTCTTGTCTTCCTCCCAAAATGTCTCCGTTTTCTAGCCAGGGACTAGGTAGTGTGGGATGGCTATATACATCTTCAGATCAGCCCTATCCTGCTCCTGTTTTCCCCATCCTGTTATGGTCCCATGTATCAAAAGAAAGACCAAACTGGGTTGTTTGTTTGTTTTTCATTTTTTATCTGTATGCCATGAAACAGACAAGGTGGGTGGGAGTTTGAGAATAATAATTATTAAAACATCAATACAATAACATTATCTTATACCATTTTGGAAGAATTTCTTTACTGAAAGAGCAGTGAGGCATTGGAACAGGCTGCCCAGGAAGGTGGTGGAATCACTATCCGTGGGGGTGTTCAAAAAAAGTGTATATGTGGCATTTGAGGACATGGTTTAATGGTCATGGTAGTGTTGGGTGATGGCTGGACCTGACGATCTTAGAATCATATAATTAATTTTTTGTGACCATTTCACATATTTTATATCTGTAAATATAATTCTGTTTCTTCGCTTATAGCAAAAATATTATACGGAAAATGCATATCAAAAAGCACCATATTTGTTATATATCACTCTCTGTAAAAGCTTCAATCATGTAGAAACATAAAATACACTAGATACTGCATGGTTTATAGAAGTGATCGCAATGGTTAAGAGAAGCTTGTTGTATTGCAACATTGTTTTTTTTTACTACCTAAAAATAATTTTACCTGTCAAAATCAGATCACTGACAAATAAGGAAAAGTACTCAAGATGACATTGTGAAATATTCATCAATAGTAATCTTACTAATTCCATGCTAACACAGTAACTGATAGAATCTACTTTTCCAATATAGTGTGCTGTTTATATAATTGGCTATTTTTTCCTTCCTGATGGAAAATTCAATACAATTGGAATAAAAGACAGTGGAGAAAACCATTATGTGTCTGCAGGGATGGATATACTATTAGGTACCCCTTCGTCAGCTTACTTGAAAAGTGGGACAGGGAAATAAATGTGAAAAAAAAAATCAAAATCAATAATTTGTTGAGGTTTATGTACCTTTTATTGGATATATAACTCTATTAGCTAAATTGCTAGTGAGTCTCACTGAGCCTTTGCTGAGGGGAGCAGCCCTTGCTGAGGTCCCTGCCCCACTGGCCATCAGCCCTGCTCTGCCCGACAGCCGTGTGCATTTTGGAGAGGAGAACCATTGAGTCTGATGGCAAAGTCACCTCTCGCTTAGGCTAAAAATTTCCTCTCTGTAGTCTTCTTAAATTTGCAGGGTATATCCTTCCCTTTCATGCCTCCCCAGAAACTCAAAGTGCAAAGTATGCTCATGGGCGTTGGCCTGGCAGGAGCCCCGAGGCTCACCAGGTGTTGCCCTGCACCTGCACTGCGCTACCCAGATGTAGCCACAGCATTGCAGTGGGAGCACCCAAAATTGCACCCGTAACGTTCAACTGTACACTCCCTGCCTCAGTTTTCCCCCCACCCCCCATTTAAAACAGTGTTACTACCTCCCACAATGGGCTGTTGTGATTAATGAGTGCACATGTCTGACATGCTTTGCAAAGAAAAGGCTCTGCAAGCTCTCAGCACTGCGTATATCAATTTCTGAGAACAAAGCTGTTACAAGAACACAGAGCTTGTGCCATGTACAGTAGACATTTCTGGCATAGCTTTTACTGAGGTTAATATAATATTCATAACAGTGCTAAAGGCCTGTTTGTTGGACAGAGGGATTTTGCTACTGGCATTTATCTATAGAAAAGTTTTAGTGTTTTATGCCCACATACTAGCATATAATTATAGTAATAAAGTCTAGTCCCTCACTTGAAGTGATTTCTGCCAGTATTGTGAAATCATGGCTATGGTTGTAAAAATAAAAAAGGTCATAACCTCTCCACACACACACACACCCACTCTGTAGCTGATATCAAATAGCTTTGGTGGGAAAACGCAGACCTTTAAACTTTCTCTACCAAACTCAATGCATTCTGTATTTAACTTATCCTCTAAAAGAGTTTGTGTTATAGGAATTTGAAAACTGCATATGACCATGGAAAAAGTCTGTACTTAATTAGCTACCGAGTCCAGCTCGATTTAAACAAAATAACAACCATTTCTTTGTGCTAACTATTTTTAATTATATGCATTACGTGCATCAGCCTGTCCTTGTGCCAAGGCTATTCGAGCATCAACTCCTGCTTCTACTGTTCTAGTTTTGGCAAAAAGAAATTTCAGGAAATGTCTGCATGGAGATACTTTCTCATGTTTACCAGGGCAAGAACCTTTCTTTCTCAGGATCAAAGCCAGTTATTTTCAAACTGCAGTGGCATCAAGCACAATGTCACAAGCTCACAGGTGTCTCTTGGGAAAGCAGCACAGGGAGCTGGAGGAAAGGCAAGAGTAGGTGGGAAAGGCTGCTGCCTTTATTACTTGCAGGCACTTTTCTAGGGACTTCTACACCAAGTATCCCTTACAAATATAACATGCAGAGAAAAAAAAAAAAAAAAAAAGAAAAGAAAAAAGGTATTAGGGGACTTAGGTTAGTTGTGCAAGAAGGGAAAGCAGAGCAGGCATAATCTGAGCCTCTGCGTGTCACAGCAACACCCCTGTGCAGCACCTGGGATGGAGCAAGGCTGGCCCTGGCTGCCAGTGTGCCTGGATACAAAGCTGCACATAGGGTTTTTAGTGTCTTCCTTTTGGGATGTTTACAATGAGACCCTGGTTTCACAAAGTGCTTAGTTGCCCTGCTGAAGGAGCTTGAACTTCCTCAAGTGTCCAGAGTGAATCTTCAAAAATCATGCCCTGCACATGAGTCTCACTTGAGCACCTGTTCTCACTTGCTACTCTCAAAAAAAATCTCAGCTTGAGATTTGACTCTGGCCAAAAAAAAGACAGAATTGAAGGTGTAGTCAGAGTGTAAGAAGAAGAATTAGAGATAAATCAAACAAGCACAGATCTGCTGCATTTGACAGCCTCTTCCTGTTCCCTAAACTCTTCATAGTCTGAGGAGTGTCAGAGTCATAGAGTGAAGACAGTTGAAAAGTACAATTCCCAGCACGGCCCTGAGTGAGCTGCCTTGTTTTGTTTTCTTAGCTGAGGCCTTTGGAGCCAGTGGGAAAAGCAAAACAAAACTCTCAGTTGCTCAGCGAAAAGTAAAGAAAACTAAGCAATGTAGAGGGGGAGGAAGGTAGCAGGAGTAATTTACAAGTTGCCAAGTCTCCAAAGGGAGAAAAGATGCTCAGAAAGACTGATACAGGATTTTGAGGAATGCTAAGAATGATTAAAAGCTCACTCTAATGAAAAACTAGAGACTTCTTAGATTTTCTCCCCTACTCCTGTGACTCATTCAGGAAGAGGAAAGTTTGGAAAATGAGTGTAACCTGAACACAAACAGGTTAAGCTTAGAGGACAAAGCAGTAAAGCCAGAAGTATGGTGACAGATCCTGTTCTTGTTTATGCTAGAGTAAATATTGAATTGTCCCATTGGGACAGCTCTGGGTTTGCTTCAACACAACTGAACGCAGAATGTGGCCCTTGCACAATATATCCAGATGTTCCTTTTTTCTATGGTGGTGAAAATATGAGAGATTCAAAGAGATCTCTCAGGCTGATGAAATTCACAGCCTCCACCCTCTCCCCATGTAGCTCTACTTAATTCAGCAGAGTTACTCCAGAGGCAACTAGGCTTTTGGCTCATGGAATATTTTTTTTCCAGTGTTTTACATTGCAGACCTACTATACAGGTTTGTTAGTGCCTGCAGTTCAGCAAACCAGAGGCACCGTGGTGCTTTTACAAAAAGTGCTGATCCAAGGGAAATCTTCCTGGTGTCTAGGACAGCAATATTTTTCTTTGCTTCTTACCTTATCTGCAGTCAGCAGAGGCTACTGAAAACCTGTAGAAGGAAATACTGCCCTTGTCCCTCTTGGGTTTCGTGCCAGTGACAGATTATCAGCAGGCAGAGAGGTTTCATTATTTGCTGCTGAACTGCCTTCTGCAGGTGTATATCCTTTACTTCATCTGTCTCTCACAGTGTCTCTGGCTGAATGATCTCATTTTGCACAGATTACCTGCACTTTGTCAAGAAGCCAGAGATGTAGAAGGGATCTATCACTTTACATTCCCATGCCAAATTCTGTCATTGTATAAGCAGGTGCTCAGATAGGCAGGAGATCCAGAAAATCAACGTAATTACAAAAGAAGATGGATAGTGGGTTTGACTCATGGCACTTCCATGGATGTTCTCGTGCTTATCACAAGACCCAAATACTGCCCCAGTGAAACAGTGCACAGCATCACTGGACCTGGGGAGAGCAAATCTGTGCTGATGGGGGGGGGCGGAATTTGGGAAGGGCAGATGTGTAGCACCCTCCCACTTTTTTTCCCCAGAAAACACTCCAGACTGCAAGGCTGAAGGGGTCATGGGTAGGGAACAAAGGTGTCCTGTCCTGCCTGGCAGTGCGGGCAGCTACTTCCTCTACCAGGCAGTTATATGCCAGGGCCTGCCGGACCTGCTCATGACTGAGAACTTGTCCACTGTGGTGAGGCTGGCTGCGGAGACTGCACAGCTATGGTGGCTGCGTGATAAGGATGCTAAAGATGTCCCTGCTCACTGCAGGGAAGTAGGTGACCTTTAAAGGTCCCTTCCAAGAAAAAGTATTCTATGATTCTGTGATATTTGTAGCCATCTCTTACCTCCTTCCTCTGGCAGTAAGCCATTGACTGTTCCTAGCAGGTAAGTCAGATCTGACATGAGCGACGCAGCTTTAGCTGGGCAGCAGAGGATGCGCCTTCCTCGACAGAAGATAAGTTACGGGCGCCTTGTCCATTTCAGAAAAAAAAAGGAGCTATGCAGTCATCATGGACAGGGAACCACCTTCCCTGTCTCTCACTCAAATCACACAACTGCTGGCATCACGCTGAGAAAGTCCCTTTGGTCTCTCACTTCTTTTAGCCAAGCAAACTTCTCTGTACTTTGTCATCTACTATTGCAGCTGCAAGGCCTGATCTTGCCGTATCTGGGCTCCCTTATGGCCCTCAAAATCTTTTTGCATTCTACAGGCAACCCTAGGAATGGTCACACAACATCCAGGTTTGGGCAAGTGAAGATGAAAGGCATGGATGGGCTGTGGCCTTAAGGTTCACCCCTGCTCCCATGAGGAATCTCTGCTCCCACAACAGACTCCTGTCATTTCACTGAGTGTCAGTGTTGTTTGCTTCCAGTTCTTACAACAAACAAATATCTTCTACAGAAGTTTAACTCAAGAAACAAGGGAATTTTGAAAATTAGTAATAAATGAGAAAAAGTAAAGCATAGTGGTTCATCAGTGAAATAATCTACCTTTTTTTTTTCTGACACTGGCAGGTTCTCTGGCGGCTCCTTTCCTGGAACACCAGGATGTCAATTCCTGCAGCAGAAAGAACATCCCTTTGGTTTTCAATGGTGGACCTGGGCCACAGTAAGTTTGCTTTGTCCTCTGCAAGCTGGGCTGCCAGGAAGAGTGATGCAGGCAGCAGAGGTCCCCACAAGATTTCCACCTCCTGCACCAAACCCCACCAGGAGACGGAGTTGTCGCTGGGACAGTGAGACCAGAGGGCCAGGGAAAGCCAGGAGCAGGACTTGGTTTGGGCCAGTGCCACAACTCACTTCTTACATATGTCCCTTGTTCTTTAAGAGTGTCTTCTCAGCCGATGAGCTTGGGCATGGCAAGTTGGACATCAAACTGAGTGTCCTGCTGGAAGCAACATTTCTGTGTTCAGGGTCTCTGTCTTAACTTCCCACTCCAGCCTCCCACGGCAGCGGTCTTGCTGTATCCCAACACAGCCCAGCAAGCCTGAGCCATCTGGGACTGTCATTCTGAGACTCACTGTTTGGGGTCAGTTAAATCAGCACCTGTCTGAACGCGCATCAGCTCCTGTCTGTTTTTCCTCTGCAGTCCCAAAGATATTCACGACAAGATCACGTTCTTTCTGTACGCTTGCATGGTGCCCACCACAATGGGATTGAGTCTACAGAGGTTTCTGTAACACACTTGAGCAGACTGACCAAGGGAGCTCCACATTGAGCACAGAGGCAGCTGAAATAAATCCTCCTCACCATTGCTACAACCCTTTTTAGCTGCCTAATCAGGGCATAGCAGCAGCAGTCAGAATTGTTTAATACCTTTTGCCCAGCATGAAAGACACAGAGAAATATCCAGATACCCAGGGAGAAAGGAGTTGCCCTTGGGCACAGACTTTAGATACACAACAACGAGGCACAGCATGGGGGACGACACATGACATTGCCTCGGGCCCAAATCTCTTTCTCAGGGAAGTGTTCAGCAAAACAACAGCCACCACCACCACGGAGAACTCTGGATCCTCGCAGGAGATGATTACACTGATTAACCTTGAAGTTAAAATCAGGAAAGAAATATTTGGATCTGTTCTTGCTAGCAGCTGAAAAGAGAGGCTCATACTGCCCTATATGGTAAAAGTGCAACTCACACTCAGTGAGAAAATGTGGATTTTATTTTCTTCAGTTACAGTGGTTAATCCTGTCAGCTCATTTTCATAATGCTTTTTCTAAATTTTCTCTGGTCCAGATGTGGTATGTTATTGTGTTCTTTTTTGGGGATGCTGGGAATTTACAACACATTAATGATGCTCATGTAAAAAGCAGGGATCCAGAAGCTATGGTCCAGTAATTTTTTCTAACACTTTCCAGTATCTTTTTCAAAATGTCTAAATTCCCTTTATCTCTACAGGATAAGACTTGTCTGCATACCAGGTCTGAAAAAAGATAAAAGATCCTGGATTGACCTGAGGTTGACCTTTCTGTACACAAGCTCCACTATTGTAGAGGAACCGAAAGCAGCAGTGCTTAGCAAAATCAAATCAAACAAGCCCCGAGAAGCAGGCGGGGGGGCGAGGGGAGGGGGGCTGGAGCGGTGGCCCTGAGGAGAGGTGCAGCACAGAGCCCCAGCCCCTGCCCCTGTGAGCCCTCCGGGTTCCCGAGACCCAAATCACACCGCGGACCTCAGAGAGCGTTTGTCAGCAGGGAACCCCAACGGGCCACGTTCCTCCCCGACTTTGGAAAGCCTCGTGTCTAACAGCAGAGCCAAACAAGTGTGGTGTTTGCTCACGTCTACTGTTCTGAGAAAAGTACTTTTTTTTTTCAGTCAGATTTGCTGTAAGCCTCCTTGGTTTCATCATCCTGAGCAAGGCATGTTCAGAGCAGGCTGCAACTGCTCAGAGATTGCTGAAGAATTTAGACTTGCAGTTACTTGCAGGAATTCGGATTATTATTCATCCTTTAAAGCTGAGATGTTTTATACTCGTGTAACTCCTAATTATAGAAGCTACATCAAATTTGTGTTTTGCTTTTTTTTCTTTTTTTCTTTTAATGAACCCTGTTAAGATAGTGTGAGGATTTTTCACATGAACATGTGAATATACTTTTGGCTTCCTGGCCTATTTCCTACATTTTAACTATTGGTGCTTTGACATTGCTGCAGGAAGCTGCTGACCATGCTCCTGCTTTGCAAATCTCTGCTGTACTCTGCACATCTCTGCTGCTTAGCAGAACACATTGGTAAGTGATATTTCCCTTAAGAGAAAATATCCTCTAACTGAAAAATTAACCACTTTTTAAAGAACTGTTTTGTTAAAAAGTTGATCAGGTTTTCGCTGGAAAAATCTGGAAAGTTAATCTCTGTGTGAAGCCTTAGAGATGAGGGAGTCACAGCTTAGGTGAGTAGTCTGTGGTAAGGGCAGCTTCAGAGCTAACTGGGATGAGACTCACCTCCCTGCTGCCATGCTGTGAGCCTTGTGGTAAGGCCAGATGTTGCCCTCTAGGGTGCATGGGTCATGCAGCATTTCACAGCACTTCTCACAGGAGAGCTACTGCTCTATGGGGCCAGCTTTCTGAGAAGGGCTCAGACACCTCCTGCGCCTCAATGAGAAGCCCAAGAGGGCATCATGCTCCTCCAGGCCACACAGGGGCCAACATCTCCCAGACCTGTGCCAGCAGCAGACAACCTCACTGATTTCAGTCAGCTGCTCACAGGAGTGACATAATCAGGATCAGGCCAGAGAAATGCCATTCCTACTGCTGGCAATATAATGATCCCTGTGTCAAAACCAATTTTCCTTGCAAATTCAGTGCTTCCTTTCCCAGTGCTGGCCAACACCCAGCCTCCCAAGGTACCTACAGATTACAGACGAAGAGGCTGAGAGGAAACACCTGACCCTCTCAGAGCTCACAAATGCTGCAGCTTAGCTTGTGCTCCAGAGTTAAGTGGCGGTATCAGAATATCTTACTGGATCAGAAATAGTGCAGCTGTCTGAGCCACTGAAATATTAACCTGCAGTGTCAATTTATGTGCTTCCTGAATGAACTATATTTTACTTTTATCAGCCATCTGTTTTTAAGACTTGACATTGTCGGTTTCAGTTCTGCTGCTAAAATGCACCTTGCACTCAAGAAAATATTTCCTGTTCTGTTTCCTTCCCAGTGGCTCACAGAAGCTGCAAGAGACCAGACAGCAATGGAACCTGCAGACACATCCTCCTGCAGCTGCTCGACAGCAGCAGAACAGATGCCGCTGGCTACTGTTGCTGAGCGGAAGCACGCACAGCAAAACCACTGCCTGTCCCTGCCCCTCTGGTGAAAGGGAGCCTGTACATGGCTTACCTGAAGGAAGGAGTGAGACCTGTCTCCGAGACTGTGTTAAACCAATCTCCCTTACCTTTGGGTCCACTCCCGGAACCCTCTCTGGGCAAACCGCCTTCCTGCATGAAGCTTCAGGACCTGCAGGAACGTATCTGCCAGGACATGTGTGCCCAGATACAGCTGGCCATGGGATGTCCTGCAGCGCTTGTGCCACCAGCACATGCCCTTGCTGTGCCCCGACACAGGAGGACCTTTGTGGGGCCACCCTGCCCAGAGCACAGCATCCTGCCCCGGCCCTGTGCTCTCTGCTTCTTGGCATCCCCTGAGCAAACCCAGCAACACTGAAGGCTTAGGAAGGAAGAGAATCCTCCTCCTGCAGGAGGAAGACGGCTGAATAAAGGCAGATGGATGCCTATTGAAAGCACAGGGACATTTCCCTTCATCTAAATAGATAAATGAAGCTGATCTAAGCAGTCGCAGGTGATGTCACACTTTAAACCGGCCTGCAATTAGACTGTCTCCTTGTGATTAGGCTCTGTGTAAACCATTGCTGATTTCACACTTAAATCAAATTTAGTTCTTGCTAATATTTAGATAATGTGTAAAATTTCATGAATGAGTGCAGTAAACAAGTGTTGCTCATCAGGCACTAATTACAAAAAAAGGGAAGGGGAAGTCTAAGAAGTCAAGGCACTAGTCAACAGGGCCACCAGTGGGTATCATCAGGAAAGTATGTCAAACAAGACTCAGGCAGATATAGTACCCTGATATCTGATATAATCTGATATAATACTAGTGGGAACAAAGTCAGACCAACACTTCAGGTGCTTTATTAAGGCTGAGTCAGTAATGTGGAAATAACCATCACTAATTCCCTAAAACGCTGAGGGATTTAAATTATTGAACAAATCTCTTTTGACTAGTTTATAGAACTGGATCTATTATTCTATATAATAATAAAAAAAATATTACTCAAACTACTTGAGTGACAAATCATGGATATTATTTGACCGCAGTTAAACAGTACCTAAATGTGTCATTTTTTTCCTGGATATACTTGTGCCCAGCACTGAAATTCTGCTGTGGGCGCATTCATGGCTGTCAAACTTACAGCTGCCCTGCATACCCTGGTAGGCATACATGCCACCTGCACAGCACCCTGTCTCCTGCTGCCATAAGCACACTGAAAGTTGTCAAATAAGTCTAAATATTGCTGAGATTTATGCCTCTCTTTCTCTCCATGTTATATCAATCCATGTTTATGTTAATCCTGGTTAGCTGGTTGACACCAGTAAGAGGTGTGAATGCAGCTGTGTGGCAATTCCAGAGTCTGTTTAGCATGATTAAGGCATTCAGGCTTAGCTATTACTCTCTGCCCTGACACTTCTGGGAAGGCAGAGTCCTGGGTACAGGGAAGTTGCACCAGGTTGCTCAATAGTGTACTCTATTACCATCTTCTCTTACAGACATTTTTCCTGAAACACTGGGCATCTAATTGCAACTAGAAGACTGAAGAATTTCTTCTTTGGAGTCTCTGCAATTACACTGTCTGGACTGTAGTGTATGGCTTTTTTTTTTTTTTTTTTCCTTAATTTTGTCAAGTACAGGCTGCTTGCAACTGATACAGAAAGAAGGGAAGAAGAAGATAGAAAGAAGGAAAAATAGCATGGTAAGGTCACTGGAGCAGAAACTGAGCTTTTGGATATGTGAAGAATATTGAGCATGATGAAGTATTCATCTGTTCACATGGCTTTCTGATGATTTTCAATACAAACACTGATATTCACAATAAACCTACAATAATTAATCAAGGTAGCCATGCCATTTCCTCCTCACTGATTTGTAAAGTGCAACATACTGTTTACACAGCACTCTGAAAAAACAGATAGCAAGAGCACCTTGAAAAGGCAGCACTTTCATGGCATTCATATGGTTTGCTGTTGAACAGACAGTACTCTTTATAAAACAGCAAACTGAGCAACACAGGAATCTACAAATTGTAACAGACTCTTGCAAAAGAACTGGTGGCTTATCTTACTGTACATCTGCAATTATAAAGATTGTGAGAAAGCTGCAAAATAAACCGCAACCCTAGAGGACCTGGTTTTGCACATCTAACTGAGGGAGCTGACAAAAACCTCTTTATATGAAGCTCAGAAAACACTGAAAATTGAAAAACAGACTCATACATTCTTTGAGTAGCCAAGCAATTTCCCAGAAAAGTTTCAAGTTTTACAGTTAGCTTTTGTACTGAAAAGTAGTAACCTTTGGAGTGAGTGACAGTTCTGTGAAAACATAATATTGTGAGAAAACATATTATGTTACATATTGCATCATGAGGTGGTTTAATTAATGAGACAATATTAGTTTCTGTTGACATTGAGTATTCTTACCTTATCAAATCAAATCATAGACAGTTTCACAATCCAAACAACTTGTTTCTCAGCAGAGGAAAAAATAGGTAATTATGTTTTAACATTGTGACCCCAACTCTCAAGTTATATTAACCTGTATTTTGAAAGATGATCTCTCAATAATGAGAGATTCGTGGAATGGATTTTACCTTGGACCTCCACCAGCCAGGACTTCCTCTACATTCAGACAGTTATGGTTTCTTCACATTACAAAAAAGAACAGTGTCAGAGCTGCAAATTGGGTACTCCACCTTCATCAGCATAATTTTTGGAAAAATATTGTGGTCTGGCAGCTAGAGAAAGGCCTGGGAGACTTGTCTTCTGTTTTATGTGCCTGTTTTTGCTAGCAGCATACTTTACGAACACTCAACAACCCCATAACCTTCCTGTGCCTGTCTCCTGCTTTATGAATAAGGCAAACAGTAACTTCAGCTTTGTAAGGAGTTTGGAGAACAATGGGTAAAAGGTGTTATCTTCACCCTATAGATAATCATTGTTATTACTAAAAAAATGGTCTCAATATATGCAGGAAGGAAACTTTTTATATAAAAGATTTAGTAGATTAAGTGTTCTGGATCACATGACAGAGGAGGTCTTGTACAGTAACAGTTCAATTGACATAAAAATTATAGAAAAATGGAGCTTGAAAGGATTCCAGTTACATTCCAATGGTATCAAGCATAACCATGCTCAAGCATGGTTGACCTCACAGCATCCCAGATAGTGTTGGGTCAGGAACAGGGACAGAGGGATGAGGAAGATCATAGTTAGGAAGATCATAGAATCATAGAATCCTTTACGTTGGAAGGGACCTTTAAGATCATCAAGTCCAACCATTGAGCCATTAGGGCTCTAAAGTCCTCTGCTAAAACAGATCAGAATCTGTCAGGGTTGGAAGGGACCACAAGGATCCCCCAGTTCATAGTTATCACAATGACCCTAAGCAATCTATTTAGACACTGCTACCTCTGCAGTTAGAAAAGTTTTCTTCCTAACTAACTGTGCTGACTTTTAGTTAACACAATTACATCTTATCCCACTCTTACTGAATTTGGCAAGAAATTTGTTCTTGTCTTTTCTTCCAGGTATAGCTAATATGTCCTTTTTCACTCTATTTTTTTTTTTTTTTGAGTCAGAGTAAAACCACCTCCTCACAAGCTGCATTTTCTCTCATTGTTATCTCTGAGCCTCTTTGGACTTTCTTTTATTCATTTACCACTTTAAGTGTTGAGTCCGAATGTAGAAAATTCACTCCAGCTGAGAAGCCTCACCCAAGCAAATACAGTAGAGTCACCTCCCATGACTTACACATGATGGCCCTGCTAATATTTAATGGTACAATGTGCCTTTTTTGCAGTAATCTTACACAGTTGGCTCCCCTCATGTCCTGTAGCAGGACCACTGCCTACCCATTTTGTACTAAACACTGACATCTACTTCATAACTGTAGTATGTCACATCTGTATTTATAAAACATAATTTTCTCATTTTTTAGCTGTTTTGCTAGTTTAGAAATGTCTTGCTTTCTTCTTGTCCTGTTGTCCTAAAACCAGACAATCTTTTTCAGCCAGTTTTGTGTGTACACCTTTTATTCCCACATCAAAGTTGTAAAGGAAAATACTGTACAGAGAGAATATTGGAGTACAGATAGTACAGTAGACTACTGTTGGGGTACAGTAGGCATCAACAGAACATTGATTTATACCTTTCTGAATACAACTTTTTGACTACTTGTGAATCATATGTAATACACATCCTATGTCCTTAGTTTGTTCATCAGGAGGAAGAAAGTAATATTGGCATGAGACAGAAAACATAAACCAACAGTTCTTTAAATTAAAACCTATCACTGTGTTGAAAATAATGACTATTTTAACTATATTTTAATCATATTTAAACTTAAAGAAAGGCAGAAATCAACAGAGTTGAAGTAATCCATTACTGTTTGTATGCTTAACCACAAAGCTCTCATACTATAGTGGCCAGTACTTTCACAACCACTGAATTTTTAAGTCAATTTTTGGGAAGGCGTGTTCCAATGGATTCTAAATATAATGTGCCTCTGGATTCAGAATGGTCCCAGATCAGGGCTACCTATGTTTTTAATCTTTTTTCGTCTCTCCTGGGCTGTTAGGTGACCTGGCTCCCATCTTCACACCCTTGTAGCAAAGCCCTGTAGCTCATCCCTTACTCTGAAGGCAGCGGTCTCTCCCCAGCTGATGCATTTGTCTCACGGGCTCAGTCTCATACAGCTGCCCTGCAAGACATTTCTCTGATAGCTGTGATAGCATTGATCCCAAAGCAGGTTTTTCATGATAGCATCATTAGTTTCTATAGAGGATATCACAGCAAATAGCCAACATTCACAGAGGACGGTAGTCTCCTCTGGTTATGTATGCCTGAAATGCTGGGGTTTGAACCCCGAGCCCTGAATTAAGTTTGACATATGGGTGATTCCCACAGCCCTTCATACAGAGGAGGTGAGTTTGCCTTATAGCTTCCCCCCAGGGTGCGGCCGGGCCTC
>NW_008582876.1:3012-6303 GCF_000691845.1 Merops nubicus | reverse complement strand
AGCTGGGACCACTTGCAGGGAGTCAGGAGTGTCTGTCTGTGGAGTGCACTCCACAGAGTGTCCTGGTTCAGGGCAGACCTCCTGACTCTCCCTGGAGCCTCTCTCCAGTCTGCTCAAGACCTTTGTGACCACGGGCGGATCGGGTGAGAGTCACTATGTGGGCACCTTTCTCTTATGTGCTTAGCTTGCTAGTCTGGCTGTTTCCCATGCCAATTGTGGGAAACCTCGGGTCTCTGTTTATACCGCCTGTTGTGGACTGAGTCATGTCATTTGTGGGATTGTTGGGGGTGGCATCGATTATGTACCAGCTTATTGATCTGTTTGTACCCCCAGTGATAATTCATGCAATATCATTCTTGTATACAATACGGTCTGTGTGTTGGTTCATCTTTCCGCTGGCTGTATCATTTTTGTTGGTCCTGGTCATTGGCAAAACAATGCCTTCCTTGCAGAGTTTTGTCTGGTGCCCCATTCACCCTGGGGCTAGGTGCCAGTATACTCTATATGCTCTACCAACTAACCTGATCCAGCCTCACAAGTGAAGGCATAGTATGTCTGCGCAAACGGAGGAGCCTACATTAGTGACAGAGGTACATGAGAAGAAAGCCTGTTTGTCAGCACAGACCTTTCTCCCTAGTGCTGATGTGGTTAGTGCCTACATTCAGCTGCTCTAAAATCCAGCTAAAAATATCCACTTGCCTTTCTCCTTTTGACAAGAACTGTGTAAAACACCTAAATGGCAATATCTGACTCCTGTTTACACTGATTTAATTGCTGGCAGAGGCTCTGGAGAACCAGTGTCTCTTCCATAATTGTACAATCTGATGACAGTGCTAATGTTACAGTCTTAATGTGATAGGTACAGAGCAGCTTATAACACGCCAAGTGCAATCATCACATTTCCATGCTGAGCTGCTAGCACTAAACAAGTAGATTTTCAGCTCCCCTAGTCCTTCCCTGCTAACAAAGAGGAAAGATACACCTAGAGAAAACAACAGAGCAAGCTGGTTTTGGATATCACATTAAGGCTAAATGCCGCCCTGCCTCTGCTGAAGACCTTCTGAACATTGCAGCTGAGTCAATACTGTCTTTTCAAATCGGCTTATTCTTTTGCAGGCCGTTGCTCAAGCCAACGCTTGGAGCAATCAATCCCATGGAACCTGTTTTCTGCAGGCTGCTCCCTCTTAGCCACACAGTTAACTGCAGCTGTCTGTGTAAAAAGTGAGCACCATGCAGCAGAAGTGTACAGACCCCTTGGAAAAACAACTTTGGTGCCAAGGGGTGTCTGCTTTTCACATTGTTGTGTAGAACTGCTGAAATCCTCGTGGTCTGGAGCCTGAGCTTCCCTGCACCACGGGCGTCTCCACCAGTCATGCAGTGCATTAATGCAAAGTCTGATCTCAAAAACCCCGTTTGCTCTTCGATTGTTTCATCTTGGATGCTGCTGCATATCCATGATCTCAGAAGGACCAGGGGAGAAGCAAAACAGTGTTTTCAAGAGTTTTGCTAGTTGTGGACGTACAAGATCTGCCTTTAGTACATTCCACGTGGAAGTTAGCCAGCCAACTGGGGAAGTGCCAGTTGGTAGGTGCAAATATTTTGCCCTTTGTGAAACTCGCCATTAGGTTGCTTCAAAAACATTTCTTGAGCATTTCGTCCTGTAGCCCTGTTGCTGCAAAGAGCATCTTGTGCATTTTCCTAGCTTTTAGCTGATCTCCACGTGGCTGCTAAGCAACAATTAATTAGTGCACAATTAATTTCACTCACCAAGAGGCACCTACAAGTGCTGACAACTCAGTATGCCCCAGTCATAGTTTATGATAAGGATAACAAGCTTTTGATTTTGCTACTTGTGGTTCTTGGAAACTTGATCTCCTTTTCAAATGGTTTAGTTATTATAGCTGTTTAACAAAGAAAATAAAAGCACATTGCCATCAGTCACATCTGGTGTTATCTCAGCTATTTTAAGCCAATATTTTTGCCACCGGTGGAGAAGTTTGATCCTTTGAAAATGTTGAGATGTCTTTGACAGAGAGAATGAGGAGATGATCTCCCAGGCTCTTTCCAGCCTCATGATTCATAATTCTGTGGATAACGAAGACTTCCTAAAGGCAGTCATGCTGCATGCACTTAACAGATGTGATTAATTCATGAGATTGCCCATTAATAGTAAAGCAGAACACCACTATGGAGAGAACACTGTGCTTATTATCAACAATTCTCCAGAGATCTGTGGGGTGCAGGATTCTGCTTCTCTTAATAAATAATATATAACTCTGTTATTTCTATAATATTATGCCACTAAAGAAGTTCTCATTTAACCAGCTCTACTCATCATCTTTCACCTGCTGTATAGCTGTGGCTTGTTTAGAGAGGATTAGTTATCTCCCCTTGCCTTCTTTATAGAAAAAAAAAAAAAAATAAAAAAAATCTCTTTTCTCTTGACTGCTATAACACTCATTTTTCTAACAGGATAATTCTTATATTGCAGCTGCTATTTTAGCCAATATCCAAATGAAAGGATGAACTTGGTCAACACATCTCCACAGATCAATATCCTGAGTGCTTGTACAAGTCCAGTCTGAGTTGCTTTGTATTAATGCACTGCAATGTTTTCTCTCTCTCATAAGAGAATTAGCAATGTTTAAGGAGTCAAACCAGAGTTGTTCCCCTTTTTAGCTGCTCACACTTGAAAACGTGGTAGCATACAAAGATGACACTAGGTAAAAATAGGAAATTTCAGAAAGCTAAGTCCTCTTCTGCTTTAACCCTGCACAGATTTTTTTTTTTTTTTTAGTTGTGATGAAAAAAGCAGAGGTATATGAGATATGTTCAGAAAATAATTTGGCCCATAATGTACAGTGCAATCTTTTTTGGGTTTGGATAGCTGGAAATGCAAGACCACTATGTTGCCATGCAAAAAACAATGGCAACTCTTACCTTATGACACTTATCTGACATGAGTAGGTTAAAGACATATCTGGAGTAGGAACTTGATAATTTGCTTCCCTGAAAAAAGAGTATTCCTTTAAACCACTGATATGTTCTGACATGGTGTCAGGTTATATCAGGGTATTTTCCATAAACCAATTTCACATATGTATGAGCTGCTGTCCATGACAGGCTCACAACTGAAACACATAAATATTTAAATTATTTAAATATTTTATTTACAGGTTGTTCACAAATAACAGTTTCAATTTTCTTGGCTTTTCCCAGGTAATCCGGTGTGTCTCCTCCTCTTTCCCGTGACTGTCTGCAGCCTAAATGTGTAGCGAAGGTCTGTATTAC
>NW_008582876.1:0-3002 GCF_000691845.1 Merops nubicus | reverse complement strand
CTACACTTATGCACATGGGCATAATCAACAAAGGAAGGTCTCCTGTTTGGTTTTCATCAGTGTTGCTCAACACAAAGACAGGTACACTTTATCATCATAACCATGCTGTTATTTGAAAAGTGCTGTTAGGAAAACTAAACATAAAAATGTATTATTTCTCATCTAGGAGCTGATCTTGATCCCCCTTTGAGCAGTGGAAAAGCTTTCATTATCATTAAGGGGGGCAGAGTCAACTCTGTTGGGAGAAATATGGTCATCTCTGACTTTGGTCTATACGGCAGGGCTCCCCTTTTCTCTTGACTTGTGCTTAAGATCACAAGACATTCCTTGAGTTTCATTCAAAGAGATGTTAAACATTCCTTGTAATGGAAACATGGCTTGTGGTTTCAAATTCCCCTTTGAAATGGGGAATTTTAAAATGGGGGGAAAAATTACTTCAGCAAGGTCCTCCATGGCATATAGTAGCATATCTAAAGCAACCATACATCATGAAGTTATAAGTAGATGTTGACAATGTTCAAATCAGTGAGGCATTTTACAACAGGCTCCGGGAATCAGGATAACTGGATAGGTCAAGAATCAACTGTGAAAAAGTCTACATATAGGTGAAACAGGATGTCATGCTAACAGTTCAGAAGATTTATTTAGCTCTGCCTTTGTGAAAAGTGATGAGCCCTATCCAGTCACAGCCACCAACAAAATAGTGTAAACCATTAGCAGCAGCAATTACTCTATGAATCTGCAGGTGGAGATGCCTGGTGAGCTCTGTCCTGCAAATGTGGTTGCACCAGTGCAGAGAGGGGAAGGAACAGGACCAGAGGCTCACTGCTGCTGCAAAACTTGCATTGGACATTTTGGGAAATCTTATTTATTTCCCGTTTCTGCAATGCAGACCTGCTCTGCATATTCCCTTGTGCTTTTCAAGGGACAAAACAGACAACAGTTTAATGTTGCCGTGGGAGAAAAGCTGCCAGTATGTCAGGCCAGCACTATGCAAGAAATATGCTCCAGACAGAATTTCAAGTTAGATCTAGATGTGAACTGATCAATCCACTGAACAAAGATACCCAAACCAGACCCAAAATAGCACTAAAGAACTTTGGTGCAGCATACACTGGTTTCAGGTGCCTATCTGCAAGAAAAACAGTTTTTCAAAAAACCAGTCTAACCTGCTGAGGCAATCGAAATACCAAAAACACTTACAGTTTCTGGAAAAAAACATCCTTAGGCAACAGAAGCTGTGCTATCTTGCATGCCCAATAGCACCAGTCTCTTGGCTGTTGTGACTATCTAGGTACCTATCTCCTTGCCTGTAGCTCTTTAGGTTTCAGAAATTTAGCACCCCTGTGCCTAAATCCCCTGAAGAGCTTGATTCTTTATGCATACCAGAACACACCTAAGACAAACTGAGAGCCTACATCTGTTCTAGTGAAGAAAATGGTTTCTCTAGCCCTCAGGGAAGATAGAATGGCAGTAGATTCATAAAGCTTCATCCTGCTCTCTGCCAAAGATGGGTGGCCGAGTTCAAGCCATTCCCTGGGAACAGCTGGCATGAGCTAACCCTGAGCTGTTCCAGTCCCTCACCTGTTGCAGCCTGGTCTCTAAAGGACCAACACCCTGCCAGCCCTCTGCTAATGGTTCAACATTATGGGCAGTTGCAAGCTGCTGCTCAGGTTTGTGTCTGCCCCTGTTCAGCTTATTAGTGCAGACCCCCTGTCCTGAATGACTCACCCAATAGGATGGTCCTGGCTTTGCTCCAGACTGGGATGCTGGGAGCACCCAATAGGGTTGTGGAGAAATATAATTTCATTTCAGATTGTATTTTCCTAATCTCAGATATAAACAAAAGAAAACAAAACAAAACAAAAAGTTGGATTTCAGATAGAAACTGAGCTAGAAAACGGAGATGTAGATTTTGATTTTGGCAGTGCAGATGGAAGTGTATGGAAGACAGTACTTATGACAGGTAAATTTTCCCCACAATTCCCTGACCCATTTCCCATTTTCTCCTGCCAATGCTACCACTGCTGCTTGGCATTAATTTAATCTGTTAAATTTCATTTTGGTTTTGTGTTTTTCTTTTTTCCTTTCACAAGCAAATTAAAACTATAGGGATATGCTGAAATGGGCAATGCTCACTCCCCACAGGACAGGGGAGACCTTCTTCTCAATGCTATTGTAAGCTACCAAATCATGTAGTCTCCAGGAGGCATCTCTTATTTCCTAAGATCAGGGAAGAGAGGTATGAAATGTGTTCCTGTCTAGAAAGAACTTTGATTTCCTGATCTGCTCAAAGGACCAAGAGCCAGCTCTGGATGTCCCTGACCTTCACATCATGACTGGGAAGGCCCACAAGCACTTTAAACCCTGCAGAGATTGGCTGCTACCTGGACTGCTTGGATGACACACTGTTCAAGGGTCCAACCTCAGGAATAGGGGAGGGGTTCATAGTGTTTTTGGGTGCTGATCTGTTTCACACTGTTCTGCACAGCAGTTACAACAACAGCCTGGATTAATGAATAACCTCAGTTTAGGCAGAGAGATGGAGATCCAGCCTCATAAGCTCTGCTTTCAGCAATTGGAATTGAAGAGCAATAACAGTGATATTTCAGGTAGGGAGTGTTAAGAAGGGGGTGGAAGGATAAGAAGAAAAAGGACAGGAACAAGAAGGAGAGAAAATAACTTCCTCATTATTATGAATGATTGATGATGAGATGAGAAGTGGACTTGAAGAAGGCTTCTTTTTTGGGAGTGTGGCATGCAAAAGCAAGGAAACAAAAAAGCCAGAACTTGCACATTTGTGAAGAAAAATATTCTTTATGCAAATATTTCTTTACTATTTAATAACATGTTCTGCAGCTAGAACACAACACCCTTTCCCTTTGCTGGTGAGGTCCCACTCCTGGCTCGCAGCAAGAGTACAGAGGCAACCTAGTCCTTCCTAAAGGACGTACTTGATCACCTGGTTGAATGAGAGGGAGAAAGAAAGAAAGAAAGAAAGA
>NW_008582875.1:0-3389 GCF_000691845.1 Merops nubicus | reverse complement strand
GACCCAAGTGCAGGACCTGACCCTTGGTCTGTGCTGCCATACTTTTAGATTTTGGATATTTAGATACTTTTAGATGTTTAAGATAGGGTAGCACACTGATAATGACGTTATGCTGCAGTGCAGAAGCAGAAGACCTCAGTGTTCCCCTTTGATAAAAGGAGGAATTCATTGTCCTGTCAACAGCAAATCTTCCTCTTGCACAAGCCTCAGTTCCTGGAGTCACAAAGTGTGAGGAGAAAGCCATTTGCTGGCCATTCATGGTGTTGTGGGACTCAAAGGAGATAGCAGTGCTGCATTGTGCACCTTCTGGAGAAATCTGTGGACTGAAGTGTTCACGGAGAGCAGACTCTCCTTGTGCAGTGGTGACTCTAGAGATGGTAGCTGCTTCTCAGCTTCAAGTTTCTGCTTCTCTGTTCTCCTCCCAGCAACATGTAGAAAAGTTTGAGGGCTTGTTGTTTCTAGTTACAAGCAGCCTCCAGAGAACTGAGATGGCTGGAACACAGCATGCTCTGACCAGGCTTCCCAAATCCTTCCTTCCATCTTCCAAGGGACTGCAGAAAAGGGGTGGAACCGTAGTCAGATCTCACTGTGCTGAGGAATGTCTTACTGGAGGAGGAGTAGGAAATGTTGGGGGAGTTACAAGTGGAAGTTCTCCCCTTGCTCAGGCTGAGTCGTGGAGGAAGAAACCAAAGCAAACAGACCAGGAAGATGCATGCTGGAGATGCAGCTTCCCTGTGCAACCTCCCTTGTGGTACTTGAGTGTTGTAATGAGAAATATTTGTGGCCAAATGCCATCTATGGGAGGGTTTATGGGTGATTTTGGCCTCTGTCTGTCTCGCAGTCCTAAAAAGGACTGAGCTATGCCAGACAAGAAGTGTTGAAAGTAAATACAACTTTTTGTTTTTAATTTTCAGGAACTGCTTTGGCGTGTTGGACTGCGAGTGGTGTATGGTAGACAGCGATGGGAAGACCCATCTGGATAAGTCCTATTGTGCCCCTCAGAAGGAATGTTTTGGTGGCATTGTGGGAGCAAAGAGCCCATACGTGGACGATTTGGGAGCAATAGGTAACTCTGCTGTTCTCAAGAGATGCTGCAATGTTCTGTTTGTAGTCAGTAACATGCACTTCAGTGTCAGAGCACGCTTCAGGTCACGTTTGTCCCTTACACTTAGTGGCAAATTAGCACAACTAGTTCATCAAGCAGTAAAGAAGTAGCATAAGGCCAGTTGTGGGTATTTAAGAAGTACCTTGTCTTTAAAATGTACCCTCCCTGAATTTCTTCTCCTGTTTCAAGTGTGCTATCCTATGTGTGTGCAGTTAAACCACCTAGGAAGCCTTCAACATCTGCTCTCATCTTAACAGAAGTTGATGTAAACCTTTCTGCAGAGCATTTATGTTTTTTTTTTTTCCTCTGTTTTGTCCCTTTTGATTCAGGAGATGAGGTAATCACTCTGAACATGATCAAAAGCGCCCCAGTTGGCCCAGTGGCTGGAGGCATTATGGGCTGCATCATGGTGCTTGTCCTAGCAGTCTACGCCTATCGCCACCAGATCCATCGGAGGAGTCACCAGCACATGTCACCTTTGGCTGCCCAGGGTGAGCTGAGAACTCTCCAGGGAGAAATAGGAGGGTGGGAATTGAAAAAAAGAACCCAAAAAGAACAACAAAACAAAAAAATCCCACAAGACCAAATGAAAAAAATAAATGCCAAGCCTCTTTTCTTGGATTTGTTTCAGTGCTTCGTGCTGGTTTATGTCACTTTTCCTGACATAAATCAGGTCTGTGTACTGCTGCCCTCTCCTGGGTGCTGCCAGACCTGCGGGCCCACAGAACAACCTGCAGTTCTTGGCAGGAAGCTGAAGTTAGGCTTTCTCCAGAGCTCAAACGACAAGTCCACTCCACAATTTTTGGCCCTTGTCACGAGCTATTAACCCACTGAACTCTGGGAGGTGAAAGCTGGGCTTGGGAGAAGGGAGACTGGGAGAAAGAGACCGGGGTGAGAGGTTTGAACTGGGCTAATTACCTAGAGTTCCTTAGCCCCCGGCTCTGTTTTGAATCAGTTCATGTCCTTCAAAGCTCTGCAGCCCATTCCTCTCTGGGGGAGGTGGGTGTGTCCCTCTCCTGGTGTCCCCAGCCCCATCCCTCGTGGAGGAGGAGCACGCCAAGTTCGCGCTGCGTCTGGATGACCAGGCTGACAGCCGTTAGTAAGATGATCCAAAATTTTTCTCTTTAACAGTTGCATTTTTCTGTTTGTAATGGTGTGTAGAAATGTCAGTGCGTATGTCGAACCTGGAGAATGATAGGGACGAGAGGGACGATGACAGCCATGAGGACAGGGGAATCAGTAAGTACCAAGTCGCTTTGCTGTAAAGAAAAGAAGAGATTAAATGGTCTGTTTGTTTCCTTAATGCACTAGAATTAAAAAGACTTGAGGAAAGCCCTCTGCTGATTAGCAGAAAATGACAGGACAGTGGTTTAACTTAAGCTGTAACTTCAGTGCACCTTGTTTCATGCTGAAAAAATTACACTTTTTACTTTTCAAAGACTAATCTGGATTATGTGTGGAGGAGGTTTGCCCCTTACACCCCTCCCCATCACAGCAACTTCCAGAAATTGGTCTGCTCAGTTTAAAAACTGCAATTGTGAGAGTACAGGGTGTGGGAAACTCCTGCCTTTGTTCAGCCTTGGAAAGCAGAGGCCAAGTCTGGTGGGTACCATCAAGAAACTTGGCAGTAAATCTTTTTTGCATTGATTTGGGATGTTTGTACCTCTCCACCATTTAGTAAAAATGGCACTTTGGGTGGGGTACTGGTGTACTGCATGATGAGCTGGGGCACCTGAGCGCTGAGAGAGCTGCAGGCTCAGACCAGAGCCCTGTCTCTGGGTCCTCACTAAAACACAGCTAGAACAATACCCAAGCTTTGAAACTGTGTCAACGTGCAGAGATTGAAAACTAAGTGCATCTGAGTTTCATGGCTTGCATCTGCTGCTTCTCCAAGTCCTTTTTAGTTTCATTTTGAGTCAGCTTTCAGTGCTGCCACAAGTTCTTCAGCACTGGCACAGTAATTCTCTAACTTCTATTAATCCAAGCAGACGAGGTGAGTGAGTCCAGCTGGATCACGATCTGTTCCACATTTAAACACCATCCCTTTGCTCGTACTCCTCCGTCGCTTGATGGGCTTCTTCAATGAAGCAGGATTTGAGAAGCATTAGTTTGCAGGCGGCCTGTCCCCCCCGTGCCCGACGGGTGCCGCCGAGAGCAGGCAGCGGGAGCCCCTGGTCTCAGAGCAGCTCTGTTTGTGTCTTGCAGTCAGCAACACGCGGTTCATCGCGGCCGTCATCGAGCGGCACTCGCACAGCCCCGAGCGCCGGCGCCGCTACTGGGGCCG
>NW_008582874.1:0-1232 GCF_000691845.1 Merops nubicus | reverse complement strand
TAATTATTTCAGCATCTATGCTGTTTAGAACCCCCAGTCTGGTTCCCAAAACACTGGTCATATCTCGTTTCAACTGTTTCAAAGGGGCTAGGGTTCGTCCATGTTATGCTGGTAACCATCCTGCATTAGATGTGGCCAGGAAAGAGGAGCAAGTAGGTTTAATTTCAGATATGTTAGTCTGCACCAATAATTCCACTCGCTTGCGAGAATAAGACGGATTAAACAATGCTTATTGTTGGCCTGTATTTTTAACTATATGTGGTCCAATTTCAAAAACTTGTGGTGATAATGTTTTCTTATCCACTACAATGAAGTAACAGGTGGGGTGGTTGGAGTGGTTCTCTCTTCCTTTATATTGTGCTTTGTAGTATCTATCTTAAATTTAAATGTCAATCCTATTCTATTATGTGCCCGGAGACATGTTACAAAGACAGGTTGTGTCAAAGTAAAATTGTGCCAACGATCTAAGGTATCAGAACTGCAAATTTTTATATTCTTTGCCTGTGTTATTATATTGGATATAGATATCTGAGTTGGCTTCTTGTGGGAAGATCCATTCATCATTCTTCATCCTACATTTATTTTCATCCCCCCCCGATGGCAATACGTCACCATCACCCCCAGCTGGGGAGCAACCCCCAGGGAGAAGGTCCCTGGCTGGACTTCTAGAAGTTATTTCAGGAATTACCATGGCCACAGCTGCGGTAACTGCTAATGGAGAAAATACAGTCCATAGCCTAAAGGAATGGTTCAGTACTCTACCCCTTCCAGAAGAGATCCAGAGCAATAACGGATCCCACTTTTCTTCCAAGATAGTACAAGAATGGGCAAAGGAAGAAGGTATCCGATGGGTATTCCATACACCATATTATACTCAAGCCAATGGTATTGTTGAGCGAACAAATGGCCTGCTCAAGCGATTCGCTAAAACACATGAGGCTGGATGGCATCTACGACTTGCCAATGCCATCTACCAATTAAACAACAGATGGAGTGGGAATGGTTGTCCCAAAATGAGAGCCTTCTGTGCTATTGCTACAAGTATTACACCACAGGTGCATAAAAACCCTGGGGAATACCCTACAGGTTTCCACACAGGACAACCTATGTTAGTCAAGCTACCATAGATTGGGATGGTAGCAATGTGGTATTAACAACTCCGAAGAATCTTTACGCTTGGGAAGTGAAAGATAGCTCTGGAAAATTCCATCGAATCAATACCAGATGGATAA
>NW_008582873.1:0-17220 GCF_000691845.1 Merops nubicus | reverse complement strand
GGCACCAAACGGACCCCGCGCTGCTACCTAGCATGTAGGGCTAGGGGCATGCACTTGTCCCTGCTACTTCATGCCACTGCCAGGGTGTCCTGCCCCTGTCGATCCTGCCCACTAGCAGGCAGGGGATGCCAGCCCAGCGTGGGGCAGCGTGTCCTGCGTGTCCGGGACAAGCCTTGGCTCCCCCACAGCCTTGGGCACATCGGGGGAGTAAGGAACCTGTGCATGCTCAGGTAGCATGAAGTCAGGCTGCAGCCAAAGTCAGAGGCAAATCCAGGCTCCAGAAGTGGTCTCACCCTTACGCACTAATAAATACCTAAACATCCAAAATATGTTTATAGATTGTGGTAAGTAAAACAAGTGAACTATCCTTGCTCGAGTCATACACAGCCGCAGAATTAAGAAGAATTGGTAGGATTTCAACTTTCTGGCTGCATTTGCCTTTACCTATAGCCATCCATGTATGATGATAGATCATATTTGTGCTTCCTTTATATGGAATATGAAAAAAAAAAGGTATCAATAGTTGTCTGATTTACAAAATAAGAGACTTACATAACAGAAACACTGTGATTATTTAACCTGCTATGATATCAGCTTTGTCCCTGGTATTTTCAGAGAATCGTAGGGCTGAAGGAACCTCAGATTTCAGTCCATTTCATTGCTTCTGCCCAGCAGAATGACTTGTTTGGGCTGACAACAAGCATACACAGAAAGCTCTTCTCTTATCCACCTAAGTGAGTAAGAGCATGAATGAAAAGCTTCCAACAATGAACGCGCTTTTCACCTTAAACACATGCGTGCATAGAGGAGGGTGAAACCAACCATCTGCCAAGGGATAATTCATACATCTGCAAACACAAGAGTCCACAAAACTGCTGACATGCACAGAACAGCAGCACAGCACCATGAGCTCATTCCAAGACAAGCATTTCCTTTTGGTGAGTGCATAGCTCCTAACAGTAGGTGCAATTGGAGTTGGGCACAGGCCTCCAAGCAATACCACACAGAACCAGATCCTAATCTCCTTTGCACTTGAAGGGCCCTGTTCCTGCAGATGTTTAAGTAGGAAACAGAATTCCACAATGACAAGGTCCCTGCACCATGGGGATTGCTATGGACAGCTTGAATTTTGCACCTGACTGCATGTATGTGTACGGTCACGCTCCAGGGAGATCCCTTTGGATGCGTGAAGAGCCTTGCACAGACACAGGACCTTCCCTGCACTTCTGGCTGCAAGACTGAGGGGAATTTCAGATCTCCTGTAAAGCAAAGGCCTCATGGAGCAGATGGGAAGAGGTGGAAAGAAGGTAGTGATGATGTTCACCCAGAGATCCACCTCAGGTAGTGCCACCAGTATGTGCTTACTCTGGGTCCTCGGAATGAGCAGCTCTGATTAATTCAACTCTTTCTTTCAGGGCATCAGGCAAGAAGGAAGGTTTCAATGCTTGATGCAGTCATCTTAAAAATGACCATCTCCAGTGCCCCTTAGGTTCAGATCCAGAGGCCCCAGCTCAAAAAACAGCATTCAGAAGTGTGCTAACGTGATGTAGCTTACAGGACTTTAACTCAATGCTGAAGTCAAACACGTGCTGAAGCACTCTTCTGAACCAAGACTATGGCTTCTTAACTGGTTGTCCAAATATTTGGCCAGGAGGGATCTCACTGAAAGGCTGAAAAAGGAAAGGCAGAAGGCAATAATGATGATACTAGGGAGGGAGGGGACTTTGATTGCAGTGAGGAGTGAGGATGGAGGGAGTGTGGCAGCGAGCAAGGGACATGGGGCATGGCACAGGAAGAACAACATGTCTTAATTCTTCCTTAGGAAGACTTTCTTTCCTGTCAGAGTGGTGAGGCACTGGAACAGGCTGCCCAGGGAGGTGGTGGAGTCACCATCCCTGGAGGTGTTCAAAAATCGTGTAGATGTGGCACTTGGGGACATGGTTTAATGGTCATGGTAGTGTTGGGTGATGGCTGAGCTAGATGATCTTAGAGGTCTTTTCCAGCCTTTATGATTCTATGATGCAGGGCTGCAGAAATTTGTTTGAATGAAATCTCCACCTGGATATTCATAGTGAAGATCCAAAGGATTGTGCCTGAATAGCTGTAAAAGGGCCAGTAAGTGCAGCAATAAATATATAAATCAGCAGCAGGGAATGGAATTATCCCACCACCCTCATACAGGAAGGTCTGCAATCACTTTCATTCTAGCAGTGATGAGTTTCTGACCATGTTTATCACCTATGACAGAAATTTTCTATCCTTCCATGTTTCAAAGAAGCTTTCTTTAGGGTAAATGTGGACAATGGAAAGGATGTTGATTTTGAGGTGCTGTGTGGATAGTTTTCATCCCTTGCTTGAAGGAAACAAGCTTCACTTCTGTCTATGAGCCTGCACATCTCTGAGCTCATATGAATTAGGCTAGGAAGTGGTGTAACTCTAAACGGTAACTATAAATGGTGCTCCACAATCTCACCTGCACTGAGCAGGGGCTGCTTAAACCCTTGGAGGGAAACTTTCAGACCTTGTGAAGAACCAAGATCTGGGGCTCAGAGGACGTTAAAGATTCGCTCTGCCTCCTGGCACATAAGCACACGCTCCTGACCAACCCCAGTTCATTCCCTTGCTGCCAGCTGCTTCCCATGCCTGCAGGCTGGGTGTGCAACCCTTCATTTCTCCCCGACCACGGATACTCCTGTTAATGCTGTGCACTGATACTACTCTGAGTCCAGGGTCCTGGAGGTGTAGTCATGGCTCATGATCTCATTTGGCTGTACTAACAGAAACATAGGAGAAAGTCCTGTTCTTTCCACAAAACACTCTTGGTCAGACAAGAGATGAGAGAGAGGAACAGAGGAGATAATGAAGTAGAACTGGTCAGAATGACGACAGTGGGTGACTTTAACACAACAAGAACAGAACCATGGTGAATTTCCTTTTTGTGGCCACATTGGCCCACATTGATAATTGAGTTTGAAGGAAAATTGGAGAATGAGTGCATTTCAGCAATATTCTGCAGGGTTTTGTGTCTTTATTTTACTGCTTACTCAGGGAATACTTTGCCTGAATCATCCCTGGGTCATACTTGCCTTTTCCACAGCCATCACCAGCTTACAACTCCCCTATCTCTGACACATTAGGAGCTAACAGGGCCGGGCATGGCTCAGGCACTCTCCTATTGCACAGCTCAGGATGATTGTCCCCAGGGGACAAGGCTGACAAGGACATTCAGTTTTGGTGAGGTCAAGCAGGAGAAGGCTGAAAAAATTCAAGCATAAGGAGTCCCAGGAATAATCCTTCAGGGCTGTCACTAATAACCTCTTTCCAGCCTCATACAGTGAGCTTCCTGCCCACCTTGCAGCTCATGTACTAATCTGCAGCAAACCTTCAGTTTTTCTCAGAGGAGCAGCTCCAAATGTAAGTCAAAATCATGGGGGCGTTCAGGAGGCTACTTGCCTTTATAGCCACCAGCTTCAGCGGTGCTCATATGAACTCCACCAAGATGAGTTACCAGCCACTGATTTTGTACCAAAAGCATTCTAAGGGGTGGCACAATAAAACTGATCATTTATAGGAATGGAGGATTAATTTGTTTACAGCAGGTCTTGCACTGTGATCTCCAAACAGACAGAAAAAAAAAAAGAAAGTTTGCTTTGACCAACTACCTCTTTCTCTCCAAAGAAAGGCTGGTTTCTTTCTTCTTTTTTTTCATCCCTGTGGATCACCCTATAGACATTTATGGCAGCTCAACTGAAAAGGCAGAAAGTGGCAGTGCTGGGGTGCAGTGGAGCCACCACGTCCTTGAGCAAGAGGACAGTGTTTCCCACAGCAGCTTAGCAGCCAGCAGCACTGTGTTGTGGAGCAGCATCTGCAGACCCAAACGAGCCACTGCCTTGTGGTGACTTGCACTCATGCCCGGGATTCCCCCAGCTTTGGGGATGGGCAACTGCAAGCACATTTTTATCAGTTGAGTTGCTAGCCCAGCAGGAAGACTTTAAGAAGAAACAAAAATGCCATTATCCTTTTGTTTCCCCATCTCCCACCAACACTCCCATGAGCAGCCAGACAATGAGAGTTGAGTTATGGTGGGTCAAATGTCTTTCCTGAGACACAGCTATGAACTGCAGTTGCCCTCTTGTTCTGCCCCATTTTAGCTCATCCATGCCATGGAAACCGTCCCTCATAGCAGAGGAGAAAAGTTTCCAAAAGATGGGAAAGATGTCACATTTACCCCAGGAAAGTGAACAGGAGCAGGGGATGGGCTTGGGCTTTAACATATGATTGCCCATGCAGCTGGCACAGTCCCTGGGGTGGTTTTGGTAGGCACCCAAGTATTCTCCCTGGCAGTGACCACGGCCAGCACATGGGATAGTACGGGCCAAGAAGAGCTAACAGCAGATCCCTTAATGCAGACTTCCTGTTTCAGAGACTTGAGTTGTTTTGTCCTCAGTTGGCCTCAGGACTAAAGAACTACCCATGCACCAATTTACTCTCCAGTGCCCATGTTGCTGGTGCTTCTGCGGAGGAAATGTTCATTCCTCTGTGCTCTCTCCACCCTCATTTTTGCTTCTTTCCAGTTCCATAAGTAGAGAGGGTGGTAGTGGCCATTTTGGCAATGTTTTCAGAAAGTTTGGTGGTAAAGTTCCTGTTTGGCAAATCTTTGCGAAGTTTCATTCCATGGAGCAGTGGGCTGCCTCTTTCAGATCTTGCTATGGCTGGAAGTGGACCATGTACATAAGCTTAGTTTAGGCTTAGGCTGTGACGCAGTGATTAGTCCAGAAGATAAATCAAAGTTTTGATGTTAGATTTGAAGGCACTGATTTTCATGAGAGCTTTTCTTGCAAAATGTAACTTCAAAATTCTTTCTGATACTTTCTGGCAGTCATATACCAAAGATTGCTGAGGATTATTGAGCCCGTTACATGTACATTAAACCTCACATTTAGTTCCCTCCATCTTCTGTTTCCTAAGAAGTTTCTGCCAAATAATTTTGGAGAAGGAGAGAGATTTTTATTCCCTTTCGTAATATCCACATTTTGTAGTGCCTTCTCTCCAACCACAAAACTAGTGGCCATGTACAACATCCAACCTCATTAGTGGATCCAGTTGCAATCATGGCTCACTTTATAACCTAATTCAGACTAGCTAAACTTACTTTGCAAAAGGAGGAAGTGGAAGAGGGAAGAATGAAAACTGGAACCATGTTATAAGTAGCCATAGACCAAAAATGGACATGGACTCACTTCTTGTGCTGCCATAGGGAGCTGGAGAGTCAGACATTGTCCGTGGGCTCAGAAAGAGTTTTGATGGACTCATGATAACAGGTCCACAAGTGGATGCTAAAATTACTGGGTAAGGTTGCAGGCCTGAATGTGGCAGTAGACCACAAAAGGTGACCACACTCAATATGCTTACCCTAAAGAGCATCTCCTGCCTGAGTGGCCCATTTGTCTGATGTTTTAGGTCCTTTCTTATGTCCTTATGTCCCTTCTATCAATGTGTGCTTGGTGTAATATCTGTGTGTGCATGGGAAGGAGACACAATACAAAGCTAAGCCCAGCCTAATTGGTTCTGAGAGACCTTCACAATCCCCACTCCACTAAAAGGCAGATGGGAAAATATGACACCTGGAGTCAAGTGTGAGCATCTCATACTGCTGAGCACAGTTCTCAGGCCCAGCTCCTGCAGGAGGGTCAGACTTCTTACCAGTGGAACGACAGTGCCGTCCGCAGAGATCAGCAGCTCCGTTTTCAAACCTGTTTCTAAAATAGCTTAACCTGTGTGTGTTATCCACAATGGAGTTTTGATGTCAGCAGGATTTGCAAGAGGTGTCTGCTAATCTTTTTTTCTTTTTTTCTCTTTTTGCTGTAGAAAATAGAGAGGAAAAGAAGTAAGCCAAATTATCACTGACAAATACCACAACTAAGCATATTCTGTTGATCATATATGTCATTATCTTTATTATGGCAGCATTTTATGTGGATTGTAAAATGTCATAGAAATGTCATTGCTCCCTCTGTCCAAAGATATGTAACAATAATAATAGTCTCTTACAAGTTTTGTTTTTGTTTTTGTTTTTTTTTTCATCTGTGGATGTCATAAGCTCTTTAAAAAGGTCACCATCATTATCTTCTCTTTATGGCAGGGGAAAGAAGACAAAGGCCAAGCTGTTCCTTCTAGCTTTAGGCATCTAAGTTCCTTCTACCATCAGCAAAGGCAGAAGGCGAGAAACTTAAGTGCGAGGAGATCTAAGTCACTTTTTGGAAGGGACACATCCTACCTGTGACTCCTACAGAGGATTTCTACCCAGAAGGTCCCTGGTGCCTTGCTGTGGCCTCAGTCAGATGCCTGAAGTCTGGAAGGTGAATTAGAGCCTGGTCATTTGTGCCAGGTTTCTACCCGTTCAATGATGGAGCACAAAACAGAGCCCAGTTCCTGGTTCTCACCCTCATGCTGTGCCCCCTCTTTTTCTTTCTGAAATCAGGATGATGGCATTCTTCCAGCATTACCCTCACTGTCAGGCGAGCACAGCTCGTTGTGTAGACAAGATTTAATGCTTGGTTTGTGGCAGAGCAATTTTTGCTTGCCCGTGCACGATGGCATGGTAGATAAATCACTGAAACAAACGTGCACTGAATGTACTCTGCAGACCTGCTTCCCTAAACACCCAAGTCGTACACTGTACTTCAGCTGAGGAACCTGATCTTCCTGCTGCTGTGTTATGTCTGGCTCCAGCGTTGCTCTAGGGTGTGCCGGGGGGACGTAAGGTGGAAGCAGAGCAGTGCTAGCATGCTTCTGTCACAGGTCCAGAGCAGCCAGAGCAATGAGGAGAAAATCAGCCAGCCGGCGAGAAATCCACTCTGCATCCACCAAGAACACTGCAAACCAGCTGCTGATCATGAATCATCACAACGCATGATCATCTTTGACCATGAAAATGTCCTTGAATTCATCTCCTGCCTTGTGAAAATAATCCTAAAATCATCAGTATTTCCCTAATTGCCTTTTTTCTTTCACAGACCAACCTGGTGCACTGTGTCTCCCTGAGAGCTACTGGTGTGATTTTCCCTCTTACACCATCATTACACTTTAATTCTCCTGGGAAAAAATATCACAAGGATCTTTTACGTAGGGTGATATCCACACAGGAAATGTTTAAGAAACATTACGGTTATAATTGAGAAAATAATGGAGTTGCTCATCTAATTCTACACTTATACTAATGTTAATACAAATATTAATGCAAGGATGTGTAAAACTTACAAAGAAGTCTCACCATCCACCCACAGAGAGGAGTTTGATTCTGCTGTGCATTTATGCACACTGAATGACATCCAACCTAATGAGACCTTCTCAAAGCTGGGTCTTGGGTTATGAAACCCGCTTGCCTTCCAGCCAGCAATCCTGTCTGCCTGGCTTCTGGACTAGATAACAATATGTACAGCTAAATTCATGGCTCTTTCAGGCTATGCTTGGCCTAACAGTTCTTTGGATGCCCATGGCCAGTCCAGAGGTGTGTCCTTTCTGTGCAGAGTGCCTGAAATCAAGCTGAGTTCATTGTAGAGACTTCTCAGAAGTCAGATGAGTAGTGATGGTGTAGTGTCCTCCTCCTGAACACAGGCTGCACCAAGCAGGAGGTGTGAAGGAGTGCTTTTATGCTGTATTTAGACCATGAAAGATCAACACCACAGGTATCTCACCTGGGAACATGAAGCTGCTGACTGAAGCTGAGCATTGTGCCACCAGGCATGAGAGCAGGGAAAGCAGGAAGGGGAAAGCCTGACTATAGTCTTGTGATTAGGGCATTCATCTGATGGTTTGGGGACAGGGAAACCTAAGCATCTAGCAAACTGGTCTCACTCAGTAGATCCCCTTTCTTTGAGCAGGAGGTTGGATTAGATGACCTGCTGTGACCCCTTCCAACCTGAATTATCCTATGAGATTATGATGCCTGCTCCTGAAACTGCTTTTATTCTAATGACAGCCACATCTAAAAGGGGCAGATTATGCAGCTGAATTCCTCCCCCTTCAAGCTGTCTGCTTTAGCCATGAGAGACAGGCAAGCTCCTGGGGTGCCTTGCTGTTCCCACAGCTCTTGGCTTCAGCAGGAAAGGCTAAACATTGCCACCGAGGCCAGCCACTGCCTGGCAATGAGAATGGTCTCAAGGAGTCTTTGACCTCAGGCTGAGAAGTGCTTCTGATGTCGGTACCCCATTTTGCAGGTATGCCCTTCAGCCACAATGCACAGCAGTGGACATCACTAGCATGCTAACAGTGCACTGCTCAGAGGAAGAACTCTTTAATTTTTTGTGTTTGTTCCCCAAACTCCCAAGCAATGTACCCAGCTTACACAGAGGAGGTCTAGAGGCATTTCTGTGGTCAGCAGAGAGAGGGGAGGACATCAACAGGCAGCCTGGGACTCTCCCTGCTGCCTCTCCACTGAGTGTACTGGGAATGAGGGAAAGCAGAAACACCTATCCTGGGACCACGGACTTAAAACTGCAATAACACCACATGTCACTGAAACCCTGAAAACAGGAAAGGTGGATCCAACCTGCAGCAGGGACTAGGAGAATCGGGAAGGGCAGATGGGCTGGAAACAGGGACTGAGCATGAGAGCTGTTTTGGGGTGACACTTTTTGCAGAAAAGAGAGCTTCAGGGAACAGGGCAGACCTACATGCCAAGATATCCATCATTATTGTCTAAAAAGCTTTCATCTAACGGATCAGAAACAGGAAAAAAACTAGAACAGAATGGTCTCAGGTTTAAGACATCACTGAAGATAAATCTGAGGCTTTATCTTAACACAGTAACCAGTTTGAGGGTTCTTGCTGTCATCCATGAAAGGACTCAAGAAAACAACAGCAACCAGGTAACTGCTATAGGGGTTAACAGTACCAGGCAAGCTGCTTATGCTGATTAATCCTCCCATACTTTTTGCTTCAATATGTTAGCACTCATAGATGAAAACACAAAGCATTTCTCCCACTGTGCCACCCTACGTTTGAGGCTGCATTCAAAGCACTTGCTAACAACAGCGTGCAGGGAAGGCCACTGCCCAGGGCAGTATGTGTGGGTCCCTTTCAGATGTATGCAGCTTTGCAGAACGTTGCAATTCTGACCAGAAGGACTAGTAGAGAATAAACCCACATTTCATTTTTATTGTGTTTTTTGTCTTCTCCATGCCCTTTTGTGTGAAAGAGCACATGCATGTGAAAAGTTAAGTAGCTGTTGAAGGACATGTTTTAAATTCATTAATTCCCAATAGTAGCACTCTTATGCAGATTATCCTCTCACCCTCTTGAAACCTAGGTTGTCTAAAGAGTAAGGTACAGCTTGATGTGGGTAAGAGCAGAGGAATCAAGGTCTTTATTCTTCAGAAGCCTGCAAAATACTTAGGTCTTGCAGCGTGCTTCTGCTCTCCTTTTATAACAGCACAGTAACAAGGCTGATAACAAGGGGCCATATGCTCCACCTGTTGCACAGCTATAAATGCAATGAAAACAAAGGCCAAATGTTACCTACCCACGTAAGGACAAGGTCACCCAATCACAATTAGTAGAATAAAACAAGGGTTTGGCTGAAGGTGTGCCATGATTACAGCCAAGTCCTGGCATTGGACTACGTACTGCTGCAAAGCCAACACCACCAATCTATTGTAAGTAGTCACATATAATTCTTATCTGAGCACCTCCGGAGCTCTTTTCAATATCAATGGTTGATCTGTAGAACCTTCCAGCGGTGAAAGGGAGGCAGTACTGATTCAAGGTGCCCCAGGCTGACCCTGGCTTGGTGCCTGGACTCTGCTCTGGCAGCTGAAACTGCTGCTGGCTTTACTGCAGGCTGTCTGCGTGGTCACAGGCAGCATTTCAGGTCTTCCTGTGCCTACAGGACCCACCTGCCAGCAGAAGGCAGATTATGTTTTCTTTTCTTCCTCTCTTCTGGGGTGTTTAGGCATATATAGCTTTCATGAAGGGGATTCTTCCTTTCATCTATATCCAAACGACTCTGTGCTGGGAGTGGAGTCTCACTGGCCCTCCATTTTTGGTAGAATCCCTATTTTTTAATAGCCACTTCCCACTAGGTCTCCCTGATGACTCCATACCAAATGTTTTCAACACTGTAGACACTATCTGCTGTATATGCTAAGCACACAACCATGAAAAACGCTTCAACAACCAGCTCATAACAGATTTTACAAAACCTTTCTGAGAAACTTTTGGACTTGGCTTTCTTTTTTTTTAATCATGGCTTACGAGGAGTCACCAAAGCACGGCACACCGACCAAGCCAGGCAGTGGCGTGCGGCAGGATGCCCCGCCACATCCCGGCCAAGAGCTGCAGCTCCACGTGGGCACAGAGGCAGGTGATGCGGAGCGGCACCGGCTCCATCCCTGGCTGCGGGTGTGAGTCATTCCCACTGGCCTGAAGGCGGCAGCAGCCCGGAGCCGACGCGCGGTGCACGCACGGTGCTGCTCGCCTGCCGCCGGGAGTTAGGTGCTGAGAGCGGCCCTGGGGCAAGTGTGGGGAACGGGCTCCCCTGGCTGAGGAAGCACCCCTGGTACAGGCTGTACTACCCTAAAAACACCTGAGTCATAATTCCCTGTCCTCCTCCTCCCTCCTGGGAGTGGCAGCAATTTGCTATCTGTGTAAGCCTGCCGGAGCAAACTGCTAACCCAAATCCATGGCCAAGGGACAAGCCACCGCCCTGTTGTCCACCTACACCTCACCCTCCTCTTTCGGGAGGAAGGGAACAGGAAAGACTCCTGATTTCTTCTCCCCGCCTGGGCCTCAGGTCTGAGCAGCTCTAAGTAGTCAGAGGTCGTTTTTCCCAGGCTGGTTTTTGTTGGCATGCAGAGGAAGAATTTGTTCTTGCTCTCCATCCCTCATGCAGGTGTACTGCCAGGCCCTGGCTCTCCAGCTGTCTTTGGCACCTTCTCCTTCAAGGTGACATTCCATGCACGACACCAGACCATCGCTGGGTCTGCTCACCAGCCTTTTCTCAAAGGTTTTAAAGAGCAACTCTCTAAAGGAGATAATACGAGATTCTCGGTGATTTCCTCTCCATAGTGGGGGCCCAGGGCATCTCCTGGAGAAGAACACTTCCATTTAGAAAAGCAGGCCACCTCCTGCACTTATCTAGCTCACCAATTTAATAAATCATAGAGTGGATAATTAATAACCATTTACCACTTTGGAATCTCCTTGCTGGCAAGTTATGGAGAAGCAAGTGTCTATCCCAAATTCTGCATTTCCTTCCCCCCTGGACTCCTGGAGTGTGTGCATTAGTTCATTCAGGGATATATTCCTGGTTTCCCCATTTAACCTACTTATCTTAAACTATCTTATCCTATTTGCCCCACAATTTCTAAAAAGATCCTACCCAAGGACAAGATCATGCTTGTGAAATTTTTGTGTGTATTGGTTTAGTTTTGGCAAAGCCAGCAGGTAGTTATAAAATGAGACTTATAATGGAAAGCTAGCTGCTAGCGTCTCTCCATAATAAGTCTACCTTGCAGGAGAGTTGTGAGGATTAATTAATTTGTGTTTGTTAAGCACTTTGAGATCCTAAGATCAAAGGTTCTATAGAAATGCAAATTGTTATTATAATGGTAGATTCTTCATATGAGCTCATATGTTTTGCCTTACAGGCACAGTCTCACCCTGAGTTGCGTAGTTATACACGTAAATCTTCAAACATTATGATGAAAATATACCTCTGAGGGCCTAATCCTTCCTTTTGCTCTAGCATTTCATGCACAGAGCTCCCCTTGAGTTCAGGCAGGTCCCATCCATCAGCTCGCAGACAATTGTGGGCTTCAATGTGTTTGGGAAATTAAAAGACCATTGTGTGTCTTCCGCCTTCGCATTGAGACACACAACTTTCCATCTCACTCCATAAAACTGCTGCCACTGCCAATAGTTACATTCATCTTGTTTATGAAAGGACTGAGTGGATGTCAAAATTCAGATCTGAATTTTGACCCTCCCAAAGCTCAGGTTTTCAGATGTTATTTAACCTGCTAAAGAAGGGAGGAGAAGGCCTAGCACAGCTGCAAATTGCTGCTGTCTCTGACGGATACAGGGTCTCGTCAGCGCGGCCGAGTGTCACTCCTGACACACAAGATGTGCCTCTTTGGCCCTTCCCCCGTGTGCTTTTGCAAGTGGATGAGGAATACAGCTTCTCAGGCACTCGCTGAACACGTTGCCAAAAGACAGCAGGGAGCAAGGCCACACAGCTGCACAAGCCTGGCAGTCCCACATCTCCCTCCCAAAGAGAGCTCTCTGCTTTTCCTTCCCCTTTGCACAGGCTCAGAGCACCATGCTGTCCATGCCCTGCCTGTGAGGGTGTCTGGCTGTCCTGCTCAATGTTCTCGTCTGAAGCACTGGTCTAACACAGGGGCCACACAACAGCCAGGAAGCAGGTCCTTGGGAGAAGTGGTCACTCACCTTCCACCATGACATCCCTCTGTGCCTTGCTTTGCATTTTTCTAGCACACAGACACCTCTACTCACACCTTTAATGGACTGGGTCAGAAAAATGTCATAAGCTTTATTTGAATCACCCATGGGCTTACCTGAATGCAGAGCCAGAAACACCACCTGGAAAGAAGTGCCCTGTGCAACCTCACTCAAAGCAAGACTATCACCAGTCACCAGATCAGGTTATCCATGGCTTTTTCTAGCTTAAGCTTGAAAATCTCCAAGGATGGCTACCCCACCTCTGTCTCAAGGGCTGCACTACTCTCCTGGAGATGAAGTTATTCCTGATGTCCAATGTGAACCTCCAATGCCACAATTTATGGCCATTGCTCCTTGCTATATTGTCTGGCAATTACGAGAAGACTTTTGCACCATCTTGGTAGCCACCCTTCAGCTTCTAAACTGCTCTTCACCAGATTAAACTAATCCTGAATTAAACTGCAATCACAATCCAAAATGTGAGGCTTTCAGCTGTAAAGTGTTGCTTCATGCTTGTTTGCAGTGAGTATTGTGTAGGTAAGATTGCAACCCTTGCAACCTGAATATGAACTAAAAGTAAGGAACCAACACACTATCTCTTCAAAGTCTTTCACCATTTGTTGTGCAGTCTCAAAAGATTTCTGTTGCATGAAACCCTTTCCAGGAGTGGAAGGTATGATCCAGATACTGTACTATTCCCTTACCTTGATACAGAAACCATCAGAAGTTCTCAGCTGGTCTGGGAAGCTACATAATATATACCTGGTATTATCACAGAAGAGAATGAATATTTGTCATGTTAATCATACCCAGAATTCACAATCTTCTAAATTTTACTCTTGTTTCTTTTTTTCCTTCAAATGTTCTGAGCCCTGACACAGATGTGATGCACTATCCAATATATTCACTTCTTTCCTTCAAATCTTTAATTCCTTCTCCTGGAGATGATAACTGAAGTCTAACATTGTCACAAGCCCCAGGAAACCATGCTGACTTCTGACAAGTTTCTTATATTTTTTATTACTGTAATAAAAAACATGTCCTAGCTGTTCCTGTCACTTGTCGGTCTGAGGCAGTAAAAGCTGGAGGAAGGCTGTGGTGAAAGCTGAGATACTAAGCTTTCCAGCTGTCCTTTCTTTTACTGCAACGTGTTAGCGTGTGCTCAGAGCTCTGCACCGAGACATACATTAACCAGAAGACAAACCTTTGTGAGCAAACTTTGGTATGTGCAACATGCACACACAAAGTCCTACAGGGCTGGGCTCTGCTCACCAACACGTGCCACAGGCTGCTGTCATCCCCTGTCTCCTCACGTCCTGCAATGGACTTCCCACCAGCAACCGCGAGTCTGCTGGAGCAGTCTGTAAGCTCCCTGTGTTTGTGCAGCACCTGAAGATCTGATCCATGGGAGAGACCTTGGGATTTAAATCTCCAAAACATTAATTTCTGCCAATTATGGTCCTGCTGCCCCTCTACTTGTCAAACAGTGTTCTCCTCTCTGAGTGCCCATTGCAGCGTACAGGGGTCAGATCCAGCACCAACATCATCAGAGGTCATCGTTTGATATGACCCTTAGCCAAACACGGAATGCCTCCTCAGTCAAAGCTTGAAACCTACTCAAATTCTCAGGCTGCTTCTGGAGTAAATCAAGGTCTTGCTTGCAGCAGGTTCTGAAGCTGGCCGTGAATTATGTGTGACAGCAATGCTGTCCCCACAGCAGAAGACAGTTCTCTACAGGACAGAGAAAGAGATGTGGTCTACAGTCTGAACACCACGGTGCTGTGGTAGCAGGACTGGCCACTGCCTCCCCACTTTCTGGTGCAAACAGCGCTCTGCTGGCTGCACACCCAAGATCAATCTGTCTCTTCCATGGTTTCCTCTCCGCTGATCCCACAGTACAGGCTGACCTCTGCTTTCAAGTTAATGCTCAAGTCTTTGCAAGTGCTATTCTCACTCCTCCTGACTCTCAGAGGATTTTAGTATTGCCTTCATTGAGAGCAAGATGAGATGAAGTGTCTATTAAAATACAAAGTATTTAAAACTTCCATTATACCGTTATATATTAACTTTAGAATCCATATATTAAATATAACAAATGTTAGAGCCAACTCTTATGATCTGGCTCACTTCTGGTGGGTGCTGAGCTCATACAGAGGATGATGATACCCAGATACCTTGCTGTATCAAGTATATTTAACAACATGCATATGAGAGCACTGACTCTTTTCAATCTCTTTTTTTATCTCAAATCTGTAAATGTGAAGGACTGGAAAAGCCTCAGACACAAAACTGATGTTGTCATGTCTGAGTTATGTGCTTCACCTCGTGGCATGTGTCTGTGAATGACTCGTTTTGAACATACTGGGGCTGCTTTCTCCTAAAAAAGGCAAGTTAGAAAACAGACCCATAAGCATTTCTGCAGTTGAGCAGCAAAGCAAAGCTTTACAGTCACTTCACAAGTTTTCTGGTCACTCCTCATGGTGTTCTGTTATTCCATCTCCTTTAGCTTGGCCACAGTGAGGAGCTACTTTAGTTCGTTGATCTGACTCAAACACATGCAACATTACAGCACTGAATGACCAGAGACTGCATTCAAACACCTAGAAAACGTGTAATAAAAGATGGCAAAAATGTGTCCTGGAAATATATTGCTTTCTCTAACTTTTTTTTTTTTTTTTTTAAGGACAGGGACAGTTAATAACTTTTTTTCTCTGTGCGATGGCCAACAAAATGAAAGGGAGTGAGGAGTTGGCTGCCCCAAGAGAGACAGAGGTACCCCCACACTAGTCCCCCAACACGTGTCCTGCACCTCAAAGCCTGCAGAGAATGCCCACCTTGCCGAGGTCCACAGCTCAGCACACCCCAGTCTGGATTTTACCCTCCACAATCCCGGATAAGTCACTGAATCTCCCTCTGTGCCACTTTTTCATCCATAAAGTGAAGGTACTATTTACTTACCTCCACAGGCTGTCACAAGGCTTAATTTCTTAGCAAGTGCAAAGCCCCTGGATAGACTCAGAGGGAAAGCAAGCAGTGGGGAAACACCAGGCACTACCTCGAGGTTTCCTCCAGCCACTGCGACTGGAGGTGCTGGCTGGGGACCCTGTCCCTCTCCTGCTGGGCAGCTCTCACTGCCTGTCTGGTGGCTGCTGGAAACTGGGGCTTGGCTCCAGCTCTTCCCAGATTCAGGGGTCTGCAAGAGCCAGCAAGACCGGTCACTCAGCAGTAATAGAGATCACTGGGCTGCTGATGCTGCTGCGAGATGTAGGAGACACTGAAAGCTACAGGGCAGCAAGACAGCCCTCCCCATCCCCTGTCTCTCCATGGCAGCAAGGGCTCTGCTTGGAAAGAAAGCAGAGAGGGGAAACATCAGGAAGATGTGGCCACAGTCTCCTGCCAACAAATGCTTTTCCAGTGCCCTCTTCTGGAAAACATTTTTGGCCCATGCAACAGCTTTGTGTAAGGTAGTTTGAGAGTGGTGGGGACTTGCAAAGAGCTGCAGGAACAACTCCCAGCTCTTCAGACCCAGGAACTGCTCAGCTCCTGTCACCCATGGATCTACACGGCTCCTCATGCCCTTCAGAGCAGCTTTACCAGACCCTCAGGGCACTAGCCAGAAAATGGGCAGTGAAGGATGTGCCTCCTTGCTCTCACTTGATGTGCCTGAAGGCTGTCCCTCGCTGTCCTCTGGCAAGGAGACCCAGGTCTAGACCTCTTCCCTCCCTGTACTGAGACACCTCCTGCAAACTTCGTGCTCCTCACAGCCAACCTCTGTCACCAGCAGCAGTTCTCAGGGAGCCTCCAGAGGCAAAACTGGGAGGATAAAATTGGTAACCCTTTCCTTTTGAGGAGCTGATATGATTTTGAGGAGCATGCTATTTATCACCTGCAAACAGCTAACAAATATGTTGGTTCCTCGGATAACTGCATCTTTCCCTCAGAGCAGTCCAGCCCTCACTCTCCAGGTGCAGGCATGACTCCATGTTGTCTCACATCCATACTGGATGGGTGCCTTTCCATCAGCAGCCCCAGCTGAGGTCGGTCAAGCCAGACCCAGTGGGGATGGAGCCATGGGCTCTTCTCCATCCCCAGACAGAGGGTAGAAGTCAAGGGGGGAGCAGCAGCTGTTACAGGGGACGTGGTGAGGTGCTGAGCCAGGTGATTGCCACCATCCCCACCTCGACCTTGGCCCTCACGTTTCTGCCAGCTCGGCAGCTGGCTCCTGCGGCGGTGGTGCAGCCCTTCGCTCTCCTCTCCAGACACTTTTCCAACACCTAAATTGCATCTGTTGCCCATGGAGCCAAACGCAGAGGCTTGCAAGCCCCGTTATTTGCTCCATTACCTGGGAGAGGAGGTAGTGTGAAACTCCTCTGGGGTCTTGATGGGTTACCTCGAATAGCTGTCAGGGGAGGTGTTGCCCGGGGGACCAGCTGATGTGGGTGCTACATGCTGGGATGCTTTCCCCCACTGCCTGCTTGCTGTCACCCAGAGAACCTTCCCCGATTCGTGCCTCTGAGTGTGGCCACACACACAGAGGCTTAATATATATTTTAAAGATCTTTTAGGAGCTTTTGTTCCTTCTTTCATTTAATTATTTTAACCAAAGCCAGCTCTGTCCCAAGACATTTCTTCTGGCTGTGGCCCAGCTTGCCTTTTGTTTCTTATCTGCTTGATCTCGGTGTTTTCTTTCATTCTACTCCTTCAAGGGATTCTTGGGCAGCCCCAGCCGCGGCCCTCCCCTCCCTCCAGCCCAGCTCTGGC
>NW_008582872.1:0-5026 GCF_000691845.1 Merops nubicus | reverse complement strand
CAGTACCGACCTCTGAGGGACTCCACTTATATGTCCTATATCACAAAAATACTTGAGTTTTCTCAAATAATTATCTTGACAAGATTACAAGTGTATGGCATAGCCAGGAATTCAATTAAGCACTCTTGAATTTAGGTGACAGGAAGAGGACACAGCAGTGGTTGTTTTTCATCTTGACTTCACCAACACCTTTTCTACACTGCCTTCCATAGCATCCTTACAGACAAACTGATGAAGTGTGGAGCAGCTAAGTGGAAATTTAAGTGGACTGAATGCTGTATGAACTGGTGAGCTTAAAAGGTTGTTATCAGTGGCATAAAGTCCATCTGGAGGTCTATCATGACTGGTATACCCTCAGGTTGGTGCTGGAGTTGATGTTCCATTCATGACCTGGACAATGAGGCACAGTTCACCTTCACTAAGTTTGCAGATGATACAAAGCTGGGAGAAGTGGTTGATAAACCAGATGGTCATACTCTTAATCAGAAGAACCTAGCAAGCTACAAAAATAGTCTGAAATGAAGCACAAGTTCACTAAGAGGAAAAAATTAATCATGGTCATAAGGGAGATCAGCCTCATGTAGCTGTATAGGCTGAGGGCTGAGGGCAAAGCAGTTTGGCAGAGATGGAGCCGGGGGTCATGGTGGATAACAACTTGACTATGAGCTAGCAGTGTCTGCTTGCGGCAAAGACATCAGCTTCCTGGAGTGCATCAGGAAGAAAGGGGCCAGCAGGTTGAGTGAGGTGATTTGCCCCTGCTGTGTCAACTCTGGTGAGATGCATCTGGAGTGCTGTGTCCTTTTCTGAGCTCCACTGTACAAGAGAGACATGGACATATTAGAGCAAGTCCATCAAAGGGCAACAAAGATGATTTAAGGATCAGAGCATCTTTCATGTGAGGAGAGGCTGAGAGAGCTGGTCTTGTTTAACCTGGAGAAGCGGAGGTTCAGAGGATCATGTCTGTGTGTATAAATACTTGGTGGGAAGCAGTAAAGAAGATGGAGCCTAGAACCTTATCATTGATGCTAAGTGACAGGTCAAGAGTGAATGGGTGAATGGGCATAATTCAAAACACAGAAAATTCCATGTGTGCATGAGAAAGATTTTTTTTTTTAATTATTAGGGTTTTTAATTTTTTTAGCAAAGTTAGTCATCCTTGTAACATGTTGCCCAGAAAGGTTATGGACTTTCCATCCTTGGAAATATTCAAAACCTGACTAGATGCTGTCCTGAGTAACCTAGTTGGCCTTATTTGATCAGAGGGTTAGACTAGGTGATTTCCAGGGGTGTTTTTCCCTGTCATGCATTCTGTGATTCTTTGAAGGACAGTTTAAACATCTAAATGCTGAAAAAAAAAAAACAGAAAGATACCAAGTACTCCACTGTTTACATGGAGAAAAACAACAAAACATTCTGGCTGCAGTGGGTGTTACTATGTCTGTCTTACAAGAAGAGCAGTGGAAGTAGGAAAAGAAGTTTTTTCTGTTACTCCTGGTAGTCCTTCTGGGAACCATACAGCATGTGCTCTGGATCTTACATTCCTTCTTATACCAGAAATAAGCTTAGCATTCTTAGGACAATATAACTGCTATTTTTGTCCAAATAATATTTAATGAATATGAATATCAATAAAAAGAAGGTAGAAACATAAAAAGAAAAAAAAGCCATGCACATGTAGATAGAGGACAAATGAGTTCCTTGTGGCATCAGAAGAATAATTATGTCCAAAAAAAAAGCAAGTAAAGGCCTTAAAACTTAATAAAAACATAATAAAGGCATTTATGATTTTCTTGTCAATCACATTAACTCCACTCAAAAAAGAAGTGATTTCTTTATATTGTGTCAACTACTTTTAACAGCAGTCTAAGGTGCTCTCAGAGAATTCTGATTTAGAACTTTTGAACATCAAAAATCATACATTTCATCTATGAAATCAGTAAAATGTCGGTAGTTCCAAATTTAAAATATGGTCTTTCTTTAAAATGTTTAAGAGCCTTTTCTTACCCTTGTCAGTTATTCTACAGAAAATTATAAAGTTAAGCTTTTTTTTTAATGCTTGAGGTTGACCTCAGATTTCTTTATGTTTTTTTTTTATTACAACATTCAAAAGGATATCTCCAGAGTTCATATATGTTGACTTACACTGTTTTTTTCTCATATTTAGCGTGCTGTTGCTAATAATACTGACAGAGAAAATACAGAAAGATGGGTGTTTGTTTTTGTTGTTTGTTTTTTTGTTTGTTTTTATTTTTCTGAACATGTGGTTATAAACAAACTAGCAGGAAAGTGTGTCCCTTAACATTACCCAGAAAACTACAGTGGTCATTTTAAGTTTGTTGTTGCATGTTATGAATATTGTGAAGCTTTTAGGGCACATGAGGTGGTGGTGGTGGGGCTTATTAAGTTTTAGAGGGTTTGGAGGATTTGGATTTTTTTTTAAATGCAGTAGTATAGAGTGTGAGAATGAAATTTCTCAGTATGAATATTCCAAACCTTTATTTTTATTTAATTACAGTTCAAGACTTTCAAGGAACTTTCATGATTTGTCTTTATGGTTCCATTCAGATGTAATTATGTGAACTGCAGCCATTAGAAAGGGAACCAGACAGCAGTTGAAGTAAGCAAGATTAGTCTGTAGGATTAGATAGATGGGATGAAACAAACATATTAAGAGCTATTTCCTCACCTAAAGATCATTTAAATCTTTTCAGGAGCTTTAATGGCTTTTGGATCAGATCTCAAAAATGCAAGTTATTACTTTTTCTTGAATAATTTTAAAACACAGGCAAACTCTTTAGTCTAATAAAGGTTTCACTAAGAAGAGGATACATGATAGAGAGACAGACACATTATTTCTAATCTACTTTCTTAGAAAATGATCCAACACTCCAGTCTTAATAGACTTTTAAATAAATAGCTTCTGACTGGGCAGGCAAACACTATCTACCAAAACAAATCATCATGTATGTTTTGTGCATTTAAATATTTTTCTAAGCAGGCAGGTAACATAACAACAGTGGCTAGGTCAGATATACCTGGACCATCCATCTGTTTTTTATCTTCAGATGCATACCATCATTTCATTTTTGAAGGTATAATTTGTCTTTTTTTTTTTTTTTCCTCCCAGCTAAGTTTTCTTAATTTATAAGGCCCAAAATGTTATTTAGATAAACTATTTATTTTAGATTAAATCAAGCTTTTACAACATGACCATTTATTTCAGTCAGACCTTTTAATAAGTATTTTCCAATTTATAATAAAAATCCTTCAACTTATGTTTATTGTATTAAATGCTCTACTGATATTTTAGCTACTTCCTAAACATTTACAGCTTTAGGCAGAGGTGAAGACATTTTGCTAGAGACTCTGGCAACTTCTTAATAGACTACAGGGAAAAAAGCAGCTGCTTATTTAAATCTGCATTTAAAATAAAACATACTGGAGGCAACATGCCATGGGAAATAATCTTTCAACATTTTTTGAAAATGAAGCATGGGCACAACTTAAAACAACAGATAATTATGCCAAACCTACGTTCTTCCCTTATGTATTCATGGATCTTAAAAACATATATTTTAAATGAGAAGACAATCTTATCTTTCAGCAACACAAAACAAGGTATGCTGTAAAATGTATATTGCAACAGTCATGTAACTTATTAATCAAAAAACACTAGCCCCTTTGGAACCTTCAGTTTGAGAAATATTGTATGTTCTTGAAACAAGAATTGTTAAAAGAAGTTTGTTTTCGCATAATTATAGATACCTTAGAGACAATCTTGAAACACAGTGAAAGGAATAGCAAACTTTGTACTGTAAACACATTTACAATGCTAAGAAACAAATACTATTTATAGTAACAAGCAAAAAAAAAAAAAAAAAACAAATTCTGAATGTTAAAAAGTTGAAAGTAGTGAGGTCCAGGGGAGTGGTACTGAGATGTTAAACCTCTTATCATGAGTTAAAATCTGCCCTGCATTGTCGGTGACCTCAGGAATTTAGAATATAAAAGCAGTGACCTATCTAAAATGAAAATAATGAAAAATAAGTAAATGAAAATGTTCCTTCTCTTGGTTTTTATTATCGCAGACCCAGAGGTTTAGTTCAGCATTTTTTCTTTCTCTATTTAGTCTGAGCTACCCCAAAACTGGGGATTAGCTTAATTAACCAAACCATTAGCATAAGTCAGAACAACCTCAGTTTCATGTTGTACTATTTACAAGCACCACAAGCCCACACAGTTAGTTGTTTTAACAAACAACATAGAATGGAGATAGAATAAACCTCATTTAATTTCAGCTGTACAAAACAGGTCATTAAACTAATCTTTACAACTGATGGAAAAGAATGACATCTTCAGAAGCTGTTTAATTCCATCTGAAAATTGGAGTCTGAGAGAGCCAGGGTGAATTTCTCTCTAGAAGTACTGTACTGTTCAAAAAAAAAAAAAAATAAAAACCATAAAAGAAAACCTGACAACTCCATTGGATCACAGATGAAGTTCACTTCACAGGTCAGGACCTCTCAGTGTCACTGTCTTCCTTAGGTACCTGATATGAGCCAGGTTTCTAGTATACCCAGCATCCCCGGTTCAAACAATTATGCTGCTGTCCCTGAGGTAGACACCTACCTGTGATTAGCTCAATGGATATACAGACTTGTTTGGTGGCATTGATGAGGGATTTGCCCCTAGAGACACTTGAAATGCACAAAGGCATTCTCATAACATGTTAGAGGTGAGCTGGGATCCCAATGAGAAAATGTCCATCTGGAGTGTTGTCTGGAATCCAGGAAAGGACCCTTCAGGATATCTCAGTTGACTTTATGTGTTTGTGTGTCAAATGCATTGAGCCCTAGTAGTCTGCATTGGTGATGGTTGCATTTCAGATCATGAGCTTCCCTCCAAGGACTGGATTCTGAAAAGTTCTCTAACCCCAGATCATGAAAAACTCCTATGAGCGTATCTATTTGTACCCTCAGCAAGTTTGCCAACGGCACTGAGCTATGTGGTACAGCTGGCACGCTGG
>NW_008582871.1:0-5660 GCF_000691845.1 Merops nubicus | reverse complement strand
GGGCTGGATTTGCAAGGCAGGGAGGGTTGATGCGGGCAGCGAGGAGAGCTGGCAGCGAGGAGAGCTGGCAGCGGGCACAGCTCAGCCACGCACACGCTGCCCGGGCAGAACCCAGGGGCGAGAGAAGGGACCCGCCTCCTGCCCTGGCTGGTGTCCGTCTGCGGATGGGCTGCTGGATTTCCCAGTCCCTGATTTGCATCTGAACGGTTTGTTACGGGTTGTTCTGAACTGGTTTGCATTAGAAAACCTTTGCTCAGTGCCCTGCGTGCCTGCGGGGTCCTCTGGGGAGCCGAGACCCTCTGCAGGGAAAAGATTCCTCTGCAGAACTTCCCACTTGTTGGAAAAACACCAGCTGCATCTCCAGCGGGAGTCTTTCCTGTGCCTGATTCGAAGGGTCTGATGGATTGTTGGAGTACTGGCAGTCAGATTCATCCCGAGTTATGGTTTTGTATAGCTTCTTTTATGGGATTATTGGTTTTTAATATGTTTACTGTCCTTTCTCCTCTCCAGCAAGAGCAGTGTTCATAGACACACACACAGCTGGCACCAGCACTGGTGCTCACACAGGCAGCAAAGGGCTGGGCAGGCAGTTAATGGACACGGGTGACACCGTGGTGGCCTTTCCAGGGGACAGTGGAGCGTTTCCCAAACAATCCCCCCAGTGCAGGTCAGGACTGGGCATGGGGGCCGGGCAGGCATTAGCTGCTGGGAACCCCTGCCTGGCACAGCAGCCCTGCCAGCGTGCAGGATCTTGCCCCACGTCATTTACAGTCCCACTGACCTGCACCAGCACTTCTCAGAGCCCCCAGATCTTCAGCCCTGTTCTGCAGGCTCCCCTGTGTGTAAATCAGCACCCCAGGTACCATCCCAATAATTCCTCCTTCAACGCTGGCTTTGAGTCCTGGTCCATGGTGGAGGGCACCAGCTTTTGTGGGTCTGAGTTCATTTTGCTTCTTTCCATCAGTATGAAAATGCCTTGTGAGTCCTCCCAGTTAATCACTATTGTATGGGAATAAAGAGAGGAGATTTTCTCTAATCCCCTTTAAATGGCCTCCAAATGAGGGCTCCAGCAAAAATGACTAATGACAGACATGATTAAACTAATTTAGTAGGTGAGGCTCTGAGGGGAGCCCTCCCAGGCCCAGGTGTAGCCCTGGGGGACCACGCACACACAAACCTCCCACTCAACTAAACAAACTCGTTAATTTTTGTTTTGTTTTGACCAGAAGATTCCCTTTTTTTTTATTGCAGATATTTTCATCTCTTTTCTGCCAGCCTTTTTCCACTGCCAGATATGATCTCACTAATGGGATACTGATCCAGATTCCCCTGACAGCCAGCTGCATCCCTCAGCCTCACCAAAGGGTCCCTGCCGAGCGCCTTTGTCGTTCAGGGACTGATAACAGCAATGCCACCTGAAGCCAGTGAGGTCTGTGTGAGGAGCTCTCCAAAGCAGATGCCCTCAGCTCTGGAACCCTGCTGAGGTGGGCTATGGGGCCAGGCGTGGGATGGCTGCAGGTTCCTGTCGGACAGGGCACGGCCACGGCGCTCTGCGGGCAGCAGACTGAGCCCTGCAGTCCCCGGGCAGGACTCGTGGCCTGGGCACCCTGGGGCTGCCAGGGCGAGCTCAGGGCAGCACTGAGTCTCCTCTGCCACACCTCTCTCTGTTTCAGCATTCACCTTTTCTGGTCCACGTGCAGGCACAGGGCAGGGCCAGCGCTGGCTGGCGGGTGGCACCGCCGAGGCTGCGATCACCTCAGTGGGCACGGCTCATTTGCAGCAGGATGGTGGGAATTACTTTAATGGGAATATCACAGAATCATGTCATCACAGAATGGTTTGGGTTGGAAGGAACCTTAAGGATCATCCAATTCTAGTGCCCCTGCCATGGGCAGGGACACCTCCCCCCAGAGCAGGTTGCTCAAAGCCCCATCTAACCTGGCCTATGTGTGTGAAGTGCTGGGCTGAACCCCAGCCCTGAATGAGGGTTAGCACAGGGATGATGCCCACAACCAGACGAGACAGACCCTCCTGACTGGTTTTCACCCAGGCTCTGGCCAGCCTTGGGTGGGAGCTGATGAGGAGATCACCCCCAGGTGCCCCCACCTTCCACATTAACCTGGACATGGCGCCAGAAGTTCCACATTAACCTGGAGATGGGGCAAGAAGCCACCTCTGTAAGAGCTGACTGCTGGCAGAGGGGTTGTGTGCTCACACAGTGCATGTGCTGTGTGGGAGTTCTGGCTGTTTGAGAGGCTCCCTGACTTTTCACAGCAAGTGGAGTTCCCTGTAACAGCAGGACAAGATTGAGACAGAAAGGAAATTATGATGCTTTCTCCTGGTAATTACTGTATGATGGGGATTGGACTCATTGCCTGGGTCCTTCCTTGCCCCGTGCCCTGGTTTTGGAATCGACTGGCTCCCTGCTTTGCTGTGAGTGAGTACATTGGTCTGGTCATTCCCCCAGCCGTGGGCCACCCTGGATCTCTCGTGGCTTATCTGAGACCAGCAGGAGGGATCTGGCTCATCTGGTGCCCATCAATGGTAATACCCTTCCTAGCTGGGCAAGTGGTCAGTAGCCAGGGCTTCAGGTGGCACTCACAGCATCCCTGGCAGAGTCCAGCTGTGCAAACAGATGAGCTGTGGGGGTGAGCTGTGTGCTGGGAGCAGCCCCCTGCCCTTCGGTGGGTTAGCAGGGACCCTGCGGCCCCTTTGCCAGGAGAGGCTCAAGGGCAGAGCTCCTCTGGCCACCTCTGCCCTGCTCTGCTGCGTGTCTCTGCCATGGGCTGTCCCTGTCACCTCCCTGTCAGGCACACGCTGGCTTCCAGGCCTCCCCCGGGCACCTTCCCCAGCCTGGCATTGTTCCTGCTGCCCAGGTGGGGGCTGGGCTAGCAGCACCTGCGGTTCTGGGTGGCACACGGTTGCTCCTCTCCTGGCCCACCCCTGGTGGCTTCAGGAATATCTCAGGCTCCAGCAGGGACCTGAGGGGACAGGTCTGTCCAAGTCCTTCCTCCCTGAACCCAGCGCTTTGCTCTCCCTTCTCTCCCCACGCTGGTGTCTATTCCCTTTGCTTTTGGGATTGCCCCCACCGGTGACCACCCTGTCCCTGCCTGTTGCCCGTCCCCTGAATCTGTGTGTGCAGCTGCAGCCTCTCCTCCTGGGCAAGGACACTGCAACTGTAATCTGTTCTTGCCTATAACGAGCAGCAAGAGATCACTTCTCTGCCTGTTAAAACACCAAAACCTGCACAGGGAGAAGTGGAAGAGCACGCAGGACAAAGTCAGGGTGCCCCATCCCCTCCCCGCAGTACTGGGCGTGATTGATGTCTCACTGGTGCTGTCCATCTTGCTTTTGTTTAATTATCATTTTGGTAGGGTTGGTGTCTCTGGAGACCCGATCTGGCGGGATTGCTGTGATGGATTATGTATGAAATCCAGGTCAACACGTCCAAGTATTACTGCCTCATAATTTGCTGCGCCACAGAGGCCAATATAGATGCCTTGTGTTATTAATTATACCAATATATTTTCATGAGTAATGTGATTAATTAGGCTGTATATATTATGGTTGCGGGTCTGTTGTGTTGCTGTGTTTGCTCTTGGATGGAAGTGGCTGGCTCAGAGAGCAGGCAGCAAAATCTGTAGCTTGGATGAGATCTGGATCTCATTCCATCCCTTCCAGAGCATTCAGGGGAAAAACACAACTCCACACACTGCACTTTGTGTGCCAGGGAGCCCCGGGGCAGCGGGAAGCGGGCGTCCCCCCAGCCATGGTCACAGGGCAGCGGGTCCCGGGAGGGGACGGGCACTGCCAGGGCTCTCCTGGCTGCAGCCAGCCCTGGAGATGCTGCCAGGCTGCAGCATCAGCTCCCGAGGACCAGGCACATCTTTAGTGGTGGCAGGATGGGCAGGGAGATGCTGAACGGGCAGAGGGCTCCTGGCAGGATCCCTGCCCCGGGGACAGGCAGGGTCGCAGTGCTGAGGATGCTCCTGCCTGCATCTCAGAGCCCGGCACCACGCTGGCCTTGCCTTCAGCACTGCAAGGGTGAATTACACTCAAAATAAATCACAGGGACTCGTCTGATCTCACTGAGCTTCTTAAAAGTGTATCAACAAAGTCGTTCCTGTAAAGTGGTTTTATTCTCCTTCCAGGAGCTCGGAGCAGAGGATGTAAGGGTGCTGGGAGGGACTCCCGTGGAGCTCAGCTTCACAGAGAGCTTTAACCTTTCCCAGGCGACACCCTGATAAGCCGTTGTCAGTCTGCATGCTGTGAAGACAGGACAAAGTGTTTGCAGCTTCCTCACGGTGGGAGAATATTCACAGAACAGATTCCTGACAAACGCAGCAGCCTCCCCAGCTCACCAGGCACGTTTGTGTTTGCTCGGTGCTGGGGTTTCAGCTTCCCTGGCAGCCCACGAGCCGTGTCCCTGCCCGGGTCACAGCCCACCCTGGCACCGCCGTTCGTGGTCCCCAGCTCAGCACCAGCTCTGCCAGGCTGAGCTCTGCCCAGCTCCCGTGGGGTGAGGGGAACCTGGACCTTGTTCTCTGCTGCCCAGCACCACGGCGGGGCTGAATCCTCCTCTGTCTTTTGTCTCCATAAAGGTCAAGGACGAGCCACCGTCCTGGAAGTGCCCCGAAGAGCCGTCCCCCCCGCCGCTGCAGGAGGCCTTTGAACAGTAAGGCAGCTGCTCCTTCTTCCCGGGTGGTTGCTGCTGGATTGCATGTGCATTGATTTTACTCCAGATGGTTTTTCTTCCTTCTTGTCATGAATTTGACTGCAAGGGTTTGTTTCTTTGCTTTTTCACTTCACTTAGCCCTGGCAGTCACACAAACAATCACGTTGGCGATGGGGTATTGTCCTGTCCTCCCAGCAATGCTTTGAGATCTTGAGTGGCAATTTTCCCATCAAGTTAATCCTGTGGGAATGGCAGGAGGGGGGCAGAGTAGTCCTGGCTCCTCTGGAGCCTCCCTAGAGCTCGGGCTCTGCAGGACCAGGGCATTACCTGGGGTCCATGGTCCCTGTCATGGAGGCACCCACAGAACGGGTGGCAGCAGCTACCCAAAATGCAGATTTATTGCAACCAAAATTACTCGTTGCTCTGACAGACTGGAGTAAATGACAGGTTTGGGTGTCAGGTGGGAATATACCACTACACTAACTCCTACATCCTAGGAATATTCCTGTTAGAAAGATGAATGGAAATGTGTGCACACTGACTTGTGAAAGGGGGAACCTCCCACTCAAGGGTACCCAGAAAGGGGTCACTTAATCCTGGGAAGCTTCCTGGGACAGTGTCCTGATCCAAGGGGAGGGTCCACAGCTGCAAAGCCTCCGATAGGAGTATTCCTGTTAGAAAGATGAATGGAAATGTGTGCACACTGACTGAAAGGGGGAACCTCCCACTCAAGGGTACCCAGAAAGGGGTCACTCACCCTGGGGGGTGAGGGCCCATTTAATCCTGGGAAGCTTCCTGGGACAGTGTCCTGATCCAAGGGGAGGGTCCACAGCTGCAAAGCCTCCGAGGGAATCGGCTCAAACCAGCTCTCTGGTGGGGCCCCATTTATACCCTGGTCCAGGCTGGACTGTGGCCATTCTAATTAACTGGGGGCACGCTCCCCAGGAAGGCAGGCTGAGAGCCTGGGGGTGCTGCTGGGGCTGAG
>NW_008582870.1:0-619 GCF_000691845.1 Merops nubicus | reverse complement strand
GTGCCCTGGAGCTCCCCTCTGTGAGCTGAAGCACTGCTTGTGCCTCCAGCTTTTCACTCTTTGGTCACTGGGGGCTGACAGGGTTGCCCCCAGCCACGTGTCCTGTCCAAGCCTGTGCTGCCAGGGACAGGAGCCACAGGTGAGCATCAGGAGCATGGCTGAACAGAAGTCACTCAGCGAGGGAGGTGTGCACAGACCTGAGGGAAGTCAGTCAGCGAGGGAGGTGTGCACAGACCTGAGGTCTCTGTTGCATGAGTGACCCATAGGCTGACCACTATCTCAGTGCCAGAAATGGAAGAGGTATTCACCAGATGGACCAGCAGTGTTGGTGTGCTGGGGTAGGACAACCTTGGTCCCACATCACTCCCCATCCCTGCATGGGATAACCCAAAGGATATTACACCAGAAGATAGACAGTGCTCAGCTTCTGAAGGGGTGACATCAGCAACATATGTTTGATATATTTTAAGCTAGAAAAGGGCAGATTTAGGTTAGTCATTAGGAAAAAGTTCTTCAGTAGGAGGGTGACAGATCCCTGGAATAGGTTGCCCAGAGAGGTGGTGGAGGCCCCATCCCTGGGGACATTCAAGATCAGGCTGGATGAAGCTCTGAGTAGCTT